>NC_092337.1:229160000-229460000 GCF_046630445.1 Rutidosis leptorrhynchoides | reverse complement strand
TTGATATTATCTTCTAATTTTACCGATAAACATATTGAAACAAATACATTCATGTAAAGTACTATACGTTTAATACTTTGTTAACATTTTCAAGTTATAATATATACATATATATACATATATAATCATATCCATTTATATCACGGTTCGTGAATCGTTGGAATTTGGTCGAGGTTAAATGAATGTATGAACACAGTTTAAAATTCTTGAGATTCAACTTAACAAACTTTTCTTATCATGTCGGAATAATATAAAGATAAAGTTTAAATTTGGTCAGAAATTTATGGGTTGTCACAAAAAGATTTATCATTAATTTGCTGGTAAGCATCACCCAGCTCATTTTCAAACACAAGGCTCAAAAACCTTGGAAAGGGGATCAAATGTGTTCTTTTTGGTACAAGCACCATTTTCCTTAACCTCAAGTAAATTTCAGCAGCATAATCGATGTTTCTGTTGAACAGCAACCCATGACCGATTTTAAGCTCAAAATCTGAGCATTGATCAAAACTACCAGGCAATTGTACGGCGCATCCAATAGCATCGACGGTGACAAAGCAGGTTAGAGTTTCTGTGACCATGCCATGAACACATGGTATACCCTGTGGAGTGCTGGTCAGGCTGGATAGAATCTGGAAGGAACTCTGGTGATAGATCTAGCGAGTGGTGTTTGCCTTATGTACTCGATCATCGTCTCATAGCTCATGTTGGCTTTAGACTTGGGGAAGGAGAGGGCATGAGCAGCATCGCCTATAGATAGGCGAATAAGTGCATGATCAGGTGCATTAGCAGCCTGTGCAAGGCTTGGGTGCAGATTGAACAATGGAGCTGGTTCATTCTGCTCCTCCGGTGTCGGTGGAGCCGGTGGTTGTTGCTGTTCTAGTTATTGTTCCTTAGGTTGTTGTTGCAGTTGTTGTTGTTGTTCCTCAGGTTGGTTCTCAATAGGTTGTGATTGTTGTTGTTGGTCTGCCATTGATGAATGTAAAAGATGAATGTTTGAATGATTTGAAGATTTGGGGATTTTGAGAGAAAAGTGTGATTTTGAAAGTTTAATAACCGAAGGTTATTATGGAAAATGAATCACCCTATTTATCCTTTCTGATTGATGAAAAAGTGCAGGAGAGAGAAAATGGCAACTGTCATCTGCAGACGCTTGGGCAGATTTGACAGACTGGCATGTTTTCGAGGGGACACAGACTGTTGACATGACGTTTAATCGGCTTAAACACTCATACCTCCCATTAAGCATTAAATTCAGTAGGTTTTAATTCAAAAATTGAAGTTAAAGACCACAAAATAAAATTTGTATTAAATACAAAAATTCTTTGTTACATTTAATATGTCATGTATTTAATTTAAATCATTGGGATTAAATGAGTTTTAGTTTTAAGGTATCATTTTAATGTTGTGAGCTATTTATTATTTCATTTTAGACATTGTGTAACCATGACATAAAAGACCTTGTTGTACTGATTGTTTGACATGTAGGCAGTAAGTACCGAATTGTGACTTGTTGGTTTGCCCTACATGCTGTAGAACCAGCACATCAACAAAGTTGTGTTTTATTTTAGAGTTCAAGCATACCCAGCTCAGAGATGAGGTAGTTAAAATGTTTCTCATCTAAGGGATTTGTGAAAAGATCTACCAACTGTTGGTCTGTTTAAATCAAATGTAGCTCCACATCTCTTTTTTGAACATGATCTCTTATGAAATGATATCGAACATCAATGTGCTTACTCCTTGAATGCATCACATGATTGTTGGTGATAGCAATTGCACTGGTGTTGTCATAGTAGATTGGAGTTTTTGTAACATGAACACCATAGTCCTTATGACAACCCTCAATTTTCCATATCTGTTTATACTGTTCCACTATTAGGTTCATAAACTTTGTTTAACCAAACTTTGATTAAATAGAAATTTTTTGATCAATACTCTCTGTTAATATAAGTTTATGTTTTTCTGTGTTTTTATATATATAAACTCTATGTAATTTAAATGTGATATTTATAAACTAAAACCTATTAAGAAATAGGTAAATAAAAAAAAAGACATGAACATGTAATTGATTAAATAAAATGTAATTTAAATAAAATGTAACATAAATAATAATAATAACTTTAATAAAAAAATATATAAAATATATAAATAAATACATAAATGCCAAATAAAAAAATAAATATATGAATTAATATTATAAAATCGGCTAGGAATAGAAATAAAATAGGAAAACACCTTGATCACTAAGTAATCCACAATCCTAGTTTAATCCTAATTATAGTCCTTGATCTCCAAGTTTCATGAATCCTAAAATAATCCCAACTCTTGATTTGTTTCCTATAAAAAGCCTCATAATCTTCCCATAATTTACACCACATAATAAATCACCAAAAAAAAGCTGCCTTTTGTTGCTTGCATCTAGTCGACATCTACAGCCTTTTTTTTTATGTCGACAACAGCAGCCCTCCACAGAACTCTCTGTATCGCTAATCATCACCTCCATAAACCTGCAAATCGACTTCCATAAACCCTCCACCAATAGCCTGCAATTGACACCATGACAGCCTCCTAATCGACTGTTCTTGCAGCCTATTTCCTGCTTCTATTCAGTCTCCTGTGTCACCATCTGTTTATAGCTTTTTCCTGCTGTATTCGCCTTCAAAACAGCCCCATAAAGTACCCTTGTTGCTACGTTTTCTTCTGATTTGTTGCTGCTGTACCTGCTATTTTCTATCGAGCCAAAACAGTCCAAGAAGACTCTTTGTTTTGGGTCGAAATTGCTGCTGGAATTTTTCTGTTTTCTGTTGCAGTCCATCATCATCTTCTTGATCTTAATCCTCATAAGGTAGTCCTAAAACCCTAGTTAATCTTACTTTTAAATCAATTACTTTTAAAGTTATATTTAAGTATTATGTTAAGTATATTGAATTAAGTATGATCATGATGGTAGATGATAATGAATATGATATTGAATAAGTTAATGATGTAGTTTAAAGTATGATTATGAAGTATTATGAATCATAATAATGATATGAACATGGTTAAGATAAAAGAATGATCATGGTTATTAAGATTAAGTTGTGATGTTATAAGTAATATAATCTTGTATGAATAATGATAAGTAATATAAAAAAGGTTAATGGTATAGATAAAGATTATGAATATGAATTGATTATGGCTAATAAGTTTATGGATTAATGAATTATGTACATGAAGTATGATAAGGTTTAGGGTTAGTAAGGTAAAGAATCATGATGAAACTAGTTTAATAAGGGTATAAATATTTTATGATAAAAAGATATGATTTTATGGATTAGTAAGGTAGTAATGATAATGATATACATGCATGCATGCATGCTTACTTATGTATGTACATGTATACATTGTAGATATATATGTGTGTGTGTATATGAAAGTATATACATACGTGTATATGTATGTGTATATATGTATGTATATGTACATGTGTATGTATGTATGAGTGTGTATTGTGTAAGTATATAAGGTTAGTAAATGTAAAAAGAAAAGTAATAAGTATATATATATATATATATATATATATATATATATATATATATATATATATATATATATATATATGTACCACCTCTACACTAATGTATATATAACACTTACATATAATATATACATATATCATATAGCTATAAACATATATATGTATTTATATATATATATATATATATATATATATATATATATATATATATATATATATATATATATATATATATATATATATATATATATATATATATATATATATATATATCACATAGTTATGAACATATATATGTATGAAAATAAATAAAGAATATGTATCATATAGGTGTATTTATATATGTAATACATATAATGATAAGATTTCATAATAGTTAATTAATTAAAGAGTAATACTATTATTATTCTTATAACCTATAAACCTAACTAAATAGTAACACTTTAATTACACTAAGTATAATATCACCTATATAAATAATTAATAAGTACATTAATAATTTGTTATGTGTATACACTTTTAACGTGAAGGTTATAATTAAAGATAACGTACAAAGTCTACAAACATCACCGCTACTTGTGGCCTAGGGTGATACTTGTTGCCTTATGGGAACCGCTTGTGGATTTCGAATGCAATGACTTAGATTCTAGTCAAGAATCCTGGGTGCCCGGTAACAACTGATCATTCGATTGACTTGCATGATAACAACGAAGTTTGGGTGAGATTGTACAACATCTTTGTTAAGAATTATAACCCGAACTTCTAAAACTAGAAACTTACTATAAGTGGAAGCTTTCCATAAATAGTAAGTTTATAAAAATAGAAAATTTTGAGAATAGGAACTTTTCTGAAAACCGTCACTATTAATATAGTTTGCTATATTAATAAACTAACTTTATATTTGTTAGACATTAACTAATTAAACGTTATATCTCTAGGTTGAGATCCCCGATTACATACTCCGTTCATACTACTTGCATGGAATTACTTACTTGCTACTAAGGTGAACTTCATAGCCCCACTTTTTAACTTGCTTTATATACTTATTTTGAACTTTTGGGGTGAGACACATGCTTTCTTTCAAACTGTTTTACGCTTAGAGACAAGTACCCGAAAACTGTTTAACTGTGCTGACGCTTGACGAGAAAAAACTGCATGTTTGGCTTGCGTTGTTTCATGCTAAATCCCTGCCATGATATCATTAATTGCTATGTATAAACGCAAACTTAGTTATTGTGAGTAGGCCTTTTTAGAGCGACATCTTTAACCAGTTGACCGTTGGTCTTTTGGTTACATAATAATGATTAAAACGACACTGACATTTCATGGTGTCCTAGGCTAACTTTGTTTAGTTTCGATATCATAACTTCAGCACTACTTTTGATAACTAAATCTTGTGGTCTAAAACAATTATAAACCTATGTTATTCACTCAACCATTTTTGGTTGACACTTTAAGCATGTTTTGTCTCAGGTGAAGATTGCTAAAGATTGTGTGCTATTAGGACTTTGCTGCTTTTGGAGTCCGCATTTTATCATTTATTGCATTTAAAAAATTAAGTTTACATTTACATTTTAAGGATACATTTGTAATGACTTAATACATTTTGCTGCTTTAAATACATTGGTTTTTAATTAAAACGTCTCATTTAGAGTCGTTCTTGCTTTACACTTGTGTTATGATATTGGTTAGTCACATGTAACCCCCGGTCCCATTTAGGGGGTGTGACAGTCCTTCAGCTGGCTTTGCATCCATAGTACTTGAGCAGTACAGCTACCAGCAGAGACATATTCTGCCTCAGCAGTAGATGTGGACACGGTATTTTGCTTTTTGCTTGTCCAGCTGACTAGCCTACCACCCAGTAACTGGCAACCACTAGTAGTACTTTTCCTGTCTATCTTACACCAGCAAAGTCAGCATCTGAATACCTAATTAGCTCAAAATCCTGGTCTTTGGGATACCAAAGACCACGTTTAGCAGTACCTTTCAGATACCTAAATATCCTTTTTACTGCCAGCAAATGTGACTCTTTAGGATCATCTTGATATCTGGCACAGAGACATGTGGCAAACATAATATCTGGTCTGCTAGCTGTGAGATAATGTAGGGACCCAATCATACCTCTATATTCAGTGATATTGACTGATTCACCAATGAGATCAACATCTATTTTTATGAATGCTGCCATTGGACTCCCTATATCTTTTAAACATGACAGACCAAATTTCTTTAACATATCTTTGATATATTTATCTTGACTTACAAAAATTCCATCATCAAGTTGTTTAATCTGCAATCCAAGAAAGTATTGCAGATTTCTTTGTAAACTCATTTCATATGTCTTTGACATAAGTTTTGAAAATTCTTGACAATGTGTTTCATTTTTAGAACCATAAATAATATCATCGACATATATCTGTACCAACAGGAGATCACCATCTATCTCTTTTGAGAACAGAGTTGTATCAATTATTCCCACTTTAAAAAACCTAAACCAGTGAGATACACATGAAGTGTCTCATACCATGCTCTTGGAGCTTATTTGAGGCCATAAAGAGCTTTGTCTAGCTTGTAGACATGGTCTGGATATTTACTGCTTACAAAACTAGGTGGCTGCTTGACAAAGACTTCTTCTTGCAGCTTCCTATTTAGAATGCAGATTTAACATCCATCTGGAATACCCTAAAGTTCATCTTAGCAGCATATGCCAAGAATAATCTGATAGCTTCCATCTTAGCCACTAGTGCATAAGTTTCTCCATAATCCAACCCTTCTTCCTGTCTAAACCCTTGAGTTACCAATCTAGCTTTGTTTATGATCACAATCCCATCTTCATCCATCTTATTCTTAAACACCCACATGGTACCAATGATTTTCTTTGTCTTATCCTCAGGTTCATGTACGAATCTCCAAACTTTGTTCCTATCAAACTGAGTAAGTTCATCTTGCATTTCTCTTACCCATCTAGGATCTTTTAGTGCTTCTTCAGGAGATGTAGTTTCAATGGTAGACACAAAATTTACATGCATACAAAAGTCATGTCTTCTTGTTTTAACACCACTAGCCAGATTACTAATAACCTGCTCAATTGGATGTTCCTTTGTCCATATAGTGTTATGTGTGACGACCCGGAAATTTCTGACTAAATTTAAACTTTATCTTTATATTATTCCGACATGATAAGCAATGTTTGTTAAGTTAAATCTCAAGGATTTTAAACTATACATTCATTTAAACCTCGACCAAATTCCAATGATTCACGAACTATTAAATGAACATATATGAATAATATGTGTATATGTTATAAATTGAAAATGTCAACAAAGTATTTAAAAGTATAATGCTTTATATGAACGTATTTGTTTCAATATGATTATCGACGAAATTAAAAAAATATATTAAATGATTGAATTATCAGAAACATTGAATTATGATTACAAGTCTCTGTTGAGAGGTCCACTATGATTTGAGAAATCTATTCCTCTTAACGATATTCGGAATAATTTGTAAAGCTATTTATAAATAAAGATAAAAAGTGTCATTTACGAAAGTTAGACAAAAGCTAGTGGAGAATTGGTTTCCATAATATTCTATTAATCTATTTTCAAACGTACAAAAACGTTTTCAGTTAAAAAAAAAAACTTTGTTATTAAACTTTTATAAATATCTAGAATCACTTTTGACAACTCATTACTTAACCAGTATAATAAATATAACGATATTTATATTTTATTTCATTAAATATATATAACGATTTAAATTAATATTATATATATTTATACGCGTATTATACATATATAGTTTTTATACTTTTACTATACTTTAACTTTACCTTTACTTTACTTTTACTTTACTTTAACTTTAATAATTCACATTAATAATTCATACTTTAATAATTCACTTTAATAATTCATACTTTAATAATTCACTTTAATAATTCATACTTTAATAATTCACTTTAATAATTCATACTTTAATAATTCACTTTAATAATTCATACTTTAATAATTCACTTTAATAATTCATACTTTAATAATTCACTTTAATAATTCATACTTTAATAATTCACTTTAATAATTCAAAAATCTATTATAAATAGAATTCAATAGGTTTCATTATTTTATAGAAACTTGAAAATATATTTCTCTAAACTCTCTCAATCGATTTATATATATATATATATATATATATATATTTGTTCTGTATTATTTCAAGATATTATTAGTATACATAAAATATTACGACGGAGTGATGTCCGAGTGATTTCAAAATAGTTTTTTTTGAATGAGTCGAAGCTAAGGAAATTATGGGTTATAGCTATGGAAGTGATGGGTATGGTTCATGGGTATGCTCGTGAGGTCAATCTAGTGTTTATCATCTCCGTTGCGTCTACGTACTTTCCTGCAATATTGAATCTCAATATTGATACGTGAGCACTCATAACTTAACTTTTATATATCAATAGTGTATCCCTGACTAGTGCTCGAGTATATAGGATTATGCATGCTTGTACATTCGATATTGTCCTTAGATAGGTTTGTTGAATCCTGAATTAGATACATATGCTACTGAGATAGAGTATATGATATGCATGTCATTGGAAAGCTAGCGAAAAATTAAGAACTTTTCATTTAGATATCGAATGGTTTCGATGAACGGATTTGAAGTTATAGTCAACTGAATTTTAGTATTATTGTTAAAATGATTATTATTACTATCGTCGTTATTATTTTAATAGAAATATCATTGTTATTATAAAATATCATTATTACTATTATGTTAGTATTATCATTTTATCATAATAACATTTTTAGTAAATATAAATATTGTTATTTTTTTATAGAATAATAATAATTATTATTACAAAATAATACAACTTTTACTTATTATTATTATGATCAATATTATTTTATCAAATAAATAGGGGATACAAAGATATTTTTCACCACGCGTAATATAATTACATTAATAATACTTACCACTATAGTTTTAAGATATTAAGTGAACTTTATAAATTTTACTACTTAAGATATATAAAAGTATATTTTATCATATATAAACGTTAATATAAATTTTTATTAATAAATGACTTTTATTATTATAAAATCTAATAAATATATTTAAATATATAAAACGACTATAGTTAAGTTATATAATAAACACATATAAAATTTTAGAAGTCATTTTGGGTCAAGTCGACTTTTGTTGACTTTTGCATATTAGTCTCGAGCATTAGGATTGTGGTACACTATGACTTGACGAAAAATTGTTAGACAAATATTGACCAACATATAAATATATATAATTAATATAGGTTCGTGAATCCGAGGCCAACCTTGCACTTGTTAAATGACGTTATACGTATTTTTACTACGAAATACAGTATTGTGAGTTTCATTTGCTCCCTTTTATATATATTTTTGGGACTGAGAATACATGCGCTGTTTTTATAAATGTTTTACGAAATAGGCACAAGTACTAAAACTAATTCTACGTGGGTTTAAACCAGAAATATACCCTTAGCTTGGTAACATTAAACTACTTGTCTATGTACGGTAGGCGCGAATCCTAAAGATAGATCTATTGGGCCTGACAAACCCCATCCTGACTATGGGATGCTTTAGTACTTCGAGGTTATTTTAAACACACCTGATCTGGTGTACTTCAGAGGGTAAAACATGAACGTTAAGGCTTGTTACCAGGTGCCTACAACTTATAGAATACTTTTATACACTTGCGAGTGTACATATATTTATAAACGGAAATCTTGTGGTCTATTAATATATTGAAATGATTGTTATGATAAACCTATGAACTCACCAACCTTTTGGTTGACACTTTAAAGCATGTTTATTCTCAGGTATTAAAGAAATCTTCCGCTGTGCATTAACTCATTTTAAGGATATTACTTGGAGTCATTCATGGCATATTTTGAAAGACGTTGCATTCAAGTCATTGAGTTCATCAAGATTATTATTAAGTCAATTATAGTTGGATGTATTATGAAATGGTGTGCATAACATCAATTTTTGTTGTAAAGAAAGTTTGTCTTTTAAAAATGAATGCAATGTTTGTAAAATGTATCATATAGAGGTCAAATACCTCGCGATGTAATCAACTATTGTGAATCGTTTATAATATATACGAACGGGTCCTTTCAGTTGGTATCAGAGCGGTGGTCTTAGCGAACCAGGTCTGCATTAGTGTGTCTAACTGATAGTCGTTAGGATGCATTAGTGAGTCTGGACTTCGACCGTGTCTGCATTTCAAAAGTTTTGCTCATCATTCTTGTCGGAAATTACCTGCTTATCATTCTTAGTCTAGACACATCTTATTGCATTGATTGCATGAATAGTGTATAGACAAAATTCATATCTTAGCGTATCTGCTAATTCAAATCTTAGCGTATCTGTTACTGTAAACTTTGCCTGACATATTCCGTAAATTCCTCCGTAATCTACGAAACCTTTTGCTCTATATAATTAGAATACCACCCGATAGCCGGAAAATCATTTCATATCAAAAAATTCTTTATTCAATTGTACGAAATGGAATTCGTTATTAGTTCAAGTCCCTCGGATTCCGAAATGGAATCCCACTCAAGTTCCGAAAGCAGTGTGACCGGAATGGATCAACCAATTAGTCATCATCTATTCTGGATGAATTGGGGATGGGTTCGTAGCCTCCTTAATCATTGGAGACGAGAAGAAGGTGATCCCTTCCATCCACCACATTACCCTCTTGGGAAAGAACCTGAAGCACTTACCGGCGAACCTATCCAAAACACCATTTTCTCTCTTATTTCTAGAGTATCTCATCACGATTACATACTACACCAAATTCTAGATTTTATTTATCCGCTCGTCCGAACCGACAATCACCCAGGTGTAATAGAAGAAGTCAACGAGCTTCGCGCTCGGGTAGTGGCTTTGGAGAATATGGTGCAAAGGTTACAAACACCAGCAGCAGCACCAGCAGCATAAACAGTACCACCATCAGCAACACCAACAGTACCATTACCATCACCAACAACAACCGCATCGCAAACCTCAACTTCACAATCTGTCCCATGAGCATCGACGTCATACGCCCTGTAGATACTAAGGAATACCACAACGATGAAGTATTGATTCATAACTTCATTGGGAAAACATTCTACGACGATTATGTAATTTCTAAAGTTTAGAAATTATCTATCCTAGCCTTAACCATAAATCAAGTGAGTTTAATTTAATATTAACTCATTAAATCTATATTACATCTGAAGAAATATACACATATATTTCCATAAAGACTGTAATAAAATTCTTTTGTACAAAATATTAATTGTGACATTTTTTTTAACGGGTAGGTAATACCCGAGAGATATATAAATTCACAATTAATATGTTACATTCTTCGTATCTGATTCAGCAAATCATCCATTATACTCCCTACTTTCACAACAATATACATTCTTTTATAGAAATCAAAACAACCATACTCATTCAAAAATCTAATTACATATTCTGATTTTGAAATTGCCGAATTCAATTCAAGTTATAAACGATATCATCACTCTTAGATTCTTACATCTTTCAAAGCTATACTTTAACTTCAAAACTGTGTTAGAACATCGTATGTATATTAACGATTATAATCTGTGTTCAAGCCCTTCGAAATACCTGAAGACACTTCAAATAATGAACAATCGAGATGATGATCCAACCACATGTTATCCACAGTTACGTACCTGAAAAACTCTTGAAACCAAAGTCATAATTTAACATGTATCCATGTCAGACCTTTTGGCATTTACTAGCTAAAATAACTTTTCAATCCCTTCTAAAAATAGACGATTTTGTCACAGCTCCAGCAAACCAACTTCAGTTGTTCATTCGAATAAGCCTTATTATAATGATTACCCCTTCATCATTATTACTGGAGAACCTTTCATATCTCGCCACATTAGCAGTAAACTTACCAACAACTTCACTGATCTTTGACTTTAAAAAAAAAAATCATTATAATTATCGAAACCCTATCATATACTCATTCGTACCTTATAACAAGAATTGTCATACCAATTATTGAGAATCAGCAATCAATATTTTGAAACCTCGTAGCATGTCTACATCAACAATTACATATACACACAACGTCTACCTCCAAGACTTACATTCTTTGAATGAGAAATTTCTGAAAAACACCCTAAACTGCGAACCAGTTCTTGAAATTTTGAAAAATGCTGATGAAGCAGCAAAAACTGTAAACGACCTTAACAGTAAAAAGTTGGATGATAAAGGATAGTATATTGGCAAAGCTCAGAAAAAGAGAAGCTTTGGAACTGGAAAACGGATTGAGCAAAGTATGAAGGAGGCTGTGGATAAATCACAAAGGCTGAACCTGCCTTCAAAGTATCCAAATGATTCAGTGCCTGCTAAAGTCATTAACGAATAACTTACTCTTTATTCTAAACCTTTACAGACAAATCTTCATCATCATCCATCAATATTAGAAATTCTAAGATATTATCATATCTTTCATTATAAATATCCGCGATATTTCTGAAGATATTTTCACAACTAATCTTATCTGAAGTCATTTATCTCTTTGCGCTATCAGTGTTACATCATATAAGAAACTATTAGTTTCTATATTCTATAAACTTTCGAGTTTAAATTATGAATGTTTTGAAGTAGTGTTGGGAACTGAAGCATGAGTTAGTATAATATAATGACACTTGATCAACGTGATTATATTACAGTAAGTCATGCTGAGTTTCTAATGGGACATGACGATTCACAGACCATGCCGTCATCATGTTCCATGTTACACGACTCTTGTATTCTATTTAATCTCTAAAAATATCAAGAATATATTTTCTTGATATTCGGCCTTTTCCGAGGTATTCTGGTAATTTGACAAGTCAAGATCGTGTCATCACAATTTCCTTCCTAGAACATTAACAATGTTCATTCTGAAATTCATATCTGCGAATACTGGACCATTACAAACGTTGCTTAATCGCAAGAAGAAGAAACGAAAGGACAAAACTCCAAAATAGAAATTGGAGTATAAATCGCAGCAAATAGAAGGGAGCATTAACTGTGGATGTCAATGATTATAGAAGACAAAAGCAGGGGCTTTGAAATATAATGGAAGATATAAAACCCAACAACCACCCAAAAATTATAAACCGTATATATCGATGCATATAGCAATATAAAGACACGGGAGAACTAAAAACACTATAAAACCGAGAGTATAGTAGAAGTAAATATATTCTTCCGAAGGCAGATGAAAAAGAAGAACGACAGATATGAAAGTGAGGAGTATATCGAGAATCAGTACTGGATGAAGCATATTGACAAATACTTTAAAATATGAGTTGAGGGAGAAAGAATAGAAGGTGTGATTTGTAAGGAAACGAAGGAGGTGGATTTATAGTGAAATACCCGACAGAGAAATCAAGATGGATTATCGTATTAATTCGAAGAGAATCATAATCTCCTTAATCACCGAAGCATCAAATCCAACATAGATTACAAAGATTTTCTTTAAATTCAGAGATCAATTGTGATGACGTCAAAAGATATGACGAATCACTATAATCTTATTTCCTTTATTTACGATAACTTCCCACATACGCTTTGAGTAATCGAATTATTTTATCCATACTTCTTAGAGATGATAAAACTTCATAATCGTCATAATAACATTCTCATTGTTAGCCATAACGACCTCTATCAAATTTCGGGGACGAAATTTCTTTAACGGGTAGGTACTGTGACGACCCGAAAATTTCTGATTAAATTTAAACTTTATCTTTATATTATTCTGACATGATAAGCAATGTTTGTTAAGTTAAATCTCAAGGATTTTAAACTATGTTTATACATTCATTTAAACCTCGAACAAATTCCAATGATTCACGAACTATTAAATGAACATATATGAATATGTATGTATATGTGTATATGTTATAAATTGAAAATGTCAACAAAGTATTTAAAAGTATAATGCTTTATATGAACGTATTTGTTTCAATATGATTATCGACGAAATTAAAAAAAATATATTAAATGATTGAATTATCAGAAACATTGAATTATGATTACAAGTCTCTGTTGAGAGGTCCACTATGATTTGAGAAATCTATTCCTCTTAACGATATTCGGAATAATTTGTAAAGCTATTTATAAATAAAAATAAAAAGTGTCATTTACGAAAGTTAGACAAAAGCTAGTGGAGAATTGGTTTCCATAATATTCTATTAATCTATTTTCAAACGTACAAAAACGTTTTCAGTTTAAAGAAAAAACTTTGTTATTAAACTTTTATAAATATCTAGAATCACTTTTGACAACTCATTACTTAACCAGTATAATAAATATAACGATATTTATATTTTATTTCATTAAATATATATAACAATTTAAATTAATATTATATATATTTATACGCGTATTATACATATATAGTTTTTATACTTTTACTATACTTTAACTTTACCTTTACTTTACTTTTACTTTACTTTAACTTTAATAATTTACTTTAATAATTCATACTTTAATAATTCACTTTAATAATTCATACTTTAATAATTCACTTTAATAATTCATACTTTAATAATTCACTTTAATAATTCATACTTTAATAATTCACTTTAATAATTCATACTTTAATAATTCACTTTAATAATTCATACTTTAATAATTCACTTTAATAATTCATACTTTAATAATTCACTTTAATAATTCATACTTTAATAATTCACTTTAATAATTCAAAAATCTATTATAAATAGAATTCAATAGGTTTCATTATTTCATAGAAACTTGAAAATATATTTCTCTAAACTCTCTCAATCAATTTACATATATATATATATATATATATATATATATATATATATATATATATATATATATATATATATATATTTGTTCTGTATTATTTCAATATATTATTAGTATACATAAAATATTACGACGGAGTGATATCCGAGTGATTTTAAAATAGTTTTTTTTTTGAATGAGTCGAAGCTAAGGAAATTATGGGTTATAGCTATGGAAGTGATGGGTATGGTTCATGGGTATGCTCGTGAGGTCAATCTAGTGTTTATCATCTCCGTTGCGTCTACGTACTTTCCTGCAATATTGAATCTCAATATTGATACGTGAGCACTCATAACTTAACTTTTATATATCAATAGTGTATCCCTGACTAGTGCTCGAGTATATAGGATTATGCATGCTTGTACATTCGATATTGTCCATAGATAGGTTTGTTGAATCCTGAATTAGATACATATGCTACTGAGATAGGGTATATGATATGCATGTCATTGGAAAGCTAGCGAAAAATTAAGAACTTTTCATTTAGATATCGAATGGTTTCGATGAACGGATTTGAAGTTATAGTAAACTGAATTTTAGTATTATTGTTAAAATGATTATTATTACTATCGTCGTTATTATTTTAATAGAAATATCATTGTTATTATAAAATATCATTATTACTATTATGTTAGTATTATCATTTTATCATAATAACATTTTTAGTAAATATAAATATTGTTATTTTTTTATAGAATAATAATAATTATTATTACAAAATAATACAACTTTTACTTATTATTATTATGATCAATATTATTTTATCAAATAAATAGGGGATACAAAGATATTTTTCACCACGCGTAATATAATTACATTAATAATACTTACCACTATAGTTTTAAGATATTAAGTGAACTTTATAAATTTTACTACTTAAGATATATAAAAGTATATTTTATCATATATATAAACGTTAATATAAATTTTTATTAATAAATGAATTTTATTATTATAAAATCTAATAAATATATTTAAATATATAAAACGACTATAGTTAAGTTATATAATAAACACGTATAAAATTTTAGAAGTCATTTTGGGTCAAGTCGACTTTTGTTGACTTTTGCATATTAGTCTCGAGCATTAGGATTGTGGTACACTATGACTTGACCAAAAATTGTTAGACAAATATTGACCAACATATAAATATATATAATTAATATAGGTTCGTGAATCCGAGGCCAACCTTGCACTTGTTAAATGACGTTATACGTATTTTTACTACGAAATACAGTATTGTGAGTTTCATTTGCTCCCTTTTATATATATTTTTGGGACTGAGAATACATGCGCTGTTTTTATAAATGTTTTACGAAATAGGCACAAGTACTAAAACTAATTCTACGTGGGTTTAAACCAGAAATATACCCTTAGCTTGGTAACATTAAACTACTTGTCTATGTACGGTAGGCGCGAATCCTAAAGATAGATCTATTGCGCCTGACAAACCCCATCCTGACTATGGGATGCTTTAGTACTTCGAGGTTATTTTAAACACACCTGATCTGGTGTACTTCAGAGGGTAAAACATGAATGTTAAGGCTTGTTACCAGGTGCCTACAACTTATAGAATACTTTTATACACTTGCGAGTGTACATACATTTATAAACGGAAATCTTGTGGTCTATTAATATATTGAAATGATTGTTATGATAAACCTATGAACTCAACAACCTTTTGGTTGACACTTTAAAGCATGTTTATTCTCAGGTATTAAAGAAATCTTCCACTGTGCATTAACTCATTTTAAGGATATTACTTGGAGTCATTCATGGCATATTTTGAAAGACGTTGCATTCAAGTCATTGAGTTCATCAAGATTATTATTAAGTCAATTATAGTTGGATGTATTATGAAATGGTGTGCATACCATCAATTTTTGTTGTAAAGAAAGTTTGTCTTTTAAAAATGAATGCAATGTTTGTAAAATGTATCATATAGAGGTCAAATACCTCGCGATGTAATCAACTATTGTGAATTGTTTATAATATATATGAACGGGTCCTTTCATTATGAACATGTGAGCTTGTTGTGGAACATACATCATCTTGATCATCAGTTGGTTTAGCAGTATGAGCAGCAGTAGGAGACAGCTATTCATTGTCAGTGGAATCAGTACCAACTTGTAATCTTTCAGAACTAGTAAACCTCTGCTCAAGTTGTAGTACTTCAGTAGAGCCAGTAGGTTCACTTGGTTTTGACACAGATGGAACAGAGTGTTCCATCTCATCAACCCAGCAACATGGATTGGTGAGGGATTTGCTGCTGGTTCTTCTTCGTCATCTAGAGCTTGCTGAGTAGGCTCTTCAAACAGTAACTCCTCATCTTCTTGACCAGAAGATGAAATTGGGGCACTTTCATCAAATGTAATATTAATGGATTCTTCAAAACAACCCTTTTTTTATTTTAGACCCTATATGCCTTTGACATGTTGAAATATCCAAGAAATATTCCTTCATCAGCCTTAGCATCAAACTTGCCCAACCGATCCCTATTATTTAGGATGTAACAGGGAGTGCCAAATACATGAAGAAATGAAATTGAGGGTCTTCTGACTTTAAGAACTTCATAAGCAGTTTTCTGAAGTCTTTTCACAATTAAAGATCTATTCTGGGTAAAACAAGCAGTATTCACAGCTTCTGCCCAATATGAATTTTTCAGCCCAGACTCAGCCAACATAGATCTTACTGCTTCAATGAGAGATCTGTTTCTTCTTTCTGCAACACCATTCTGTTGAGGTGTTCTCAAAGCAGAAAAGTTCTGTGAAATACCTTTGTCAGCACAAAATTCTTCCAAAGTAGCATTTCTGAATTCTGTACCATGATCACTTCTTAGCTGATTTACCAGTTGCCCATTCAATAGTTCCATTCTTTTGATAAAATTAATAATTTCATCAGTAGCTTCAATCTTTTGCTTCAAAAAGAATACTCAAGTGTATCTTGAATATTCATTAACAATCACCAGTGTATACTTCTTCCCACTACGGCTTGCTATATTAACAGAACTAAAAAGATCCATATAAAGTAAGTGAAATGGCTTTTCAATAGATGAAATCTGCTTTGATTTGAATGAAGCATGGTGATACTTAACCTCTTCATAACCAGGACACAATCTATCCTTCACATAAGACAAAGTGGGTAGCCCAGACACTAAACTTTTACTAGATAATTTGTGAATATCTTTGAAGTTAAGATGTGAGAGTCTCTTGTGCCATAACCACTTGAGGTTGTCTGCTGCCTTTGAATAAAAACAAGTATCAGTTATTGTGACTGCTATGTTCATGTCAATTTGATACATTTTCTCATCTCTTTTTGCTGTCAGCAGAGGCTTCTCTGTCTTATCAAAAATAGTACCAATTTTCCTTCTGAATTGGACTATCTTATTTTTCTAGTCAGTTGGATTTTGCTGAGTAAACTGTGTTTAAGCCCAATGACATATGCCACATTTGAAAATGTAACATTCCCATTTGTTAAAGTACCAAAACCCTTTGTATAACCCAACGAATTATCTCCTTATGAAACAACTGGACCATCCTTTTCTTGATAGTCCATCAGCAGGGACTTATATCCAGTCATATGTCTCGAATAACCACAATCGAGATACCATATTTGCTTGTTTTGAATGGCCTGCATAGTAGTTAAGAGATTAGTTCTTTTTAGGAACCCATCCAAGGATGGGTTCTGGAAGAGTCATCTTTGATGCTTTCTTCTTTGATGCTTGATTATTCTAGGGGGTAGCAGCATTGGGGTTCATAACTTGGGTACACTGATGAGATAAGTGAGCTTTGCTGCCATATTTGTAGCATTTTCTCACTTTTGGTCTAGGTAGCTGGTTGACAGTAGATGTACTGGGTGACTGGTTCTGTTGCTGGCTTTGAGTAACAGCCAGTAGCAGCTGGTCGAGCTTCACAGTCAGTATCTCAGCGATAGATGTCCCAGTATTTGACTCTACTATTTTAGCTTTTCCCTTATGGGCAACTTTTGGCTTGGAATCAGTACCATTCGCATGGTTTGCTGCTTTGCCTTTAGATTTTGACTTACCAGTGTGGGAAGTTACTGGTTTGTCTGCTGCTACTGGTTGATCAGCAGAAATCACTTTAGATTTACCAGTATCAGGATTTACTGGTTCGTCTGTAGTTACTGGTTGACCAGCAGAAATAGCAGCAATAGGCTCAGCATTCAGACAACTAGAAGACTTAACAGGATTTTAGATTTCTCTTATTATTCTCAGTTATTTCCTTCTTGATTTATCTTTCTTTGGAAATCATATAGTAAATGCTTGAGGGATCAGTAGTCTCATCAATTGAAATACTGATTTCCTTAGCTTTAACTTCACTCTCCAAGATCTCTATCATAGACGGTGGTGGGGTCTCTGTAGGTCTGAAAAACTTATTTGTTAAGACCTTTTTACCCTTAACTATCTTGGCAAAAGTATTTGGTAAGATAGCTTCATGATCAGTTTCAAGAATAGGGTCTATAAAAGTAACTTCTGCAAGAGTAGCAGCAGCATAGTCACCAGCAAAGAAGGCTTCAACTTGGGTAGGCACCTGCTCATTTACACATTTGGATGTGCGTTGAGTAGATGTACACCATGAAGTAATAACCTTTTTAAGGTCGTTTAGCTGGTTCTTGACATCTGCTATCTCTACGTGAAGAGACTTTAAAGCAAAATTTTGTTTTTCAAGTTTGGAAATTTCATCTTTCAAGATTTTAATTTCATCAGATTTGCCTTTAAGTTTTTCATTCAAAGATTTGTTGTCATTTTTCAAAACTTCTTTATGTTTATTGCCTCTACATAAATCAACTCTTAGGTATTCAAACATTTCAGCTTTTTCATCATTAGTATAAGTTCGAAAATTATCAACCTTATACAACATTTCAAATTTCCAGTGAGGTGAATCCTTTTTCAAGTTAGCTTCCCTCATATCAGCCATAAATGTACTATCATTATCATCCTCATCAGATTCCTCAACCTCCTTGGCCATCAAACACTGCTTTTTACAAGAAGCATAACCAGCACAATCATCATCAGTTTCACTATCAGAAGATGAAGATGAGCTGGTTTCATCCCAGTCATGATGCTCAGCTACTAGTACCTTTTCCTCGCTTCTTTCCCTTTTTATCAGCCTTTGAACTTTCCTTCATCTAAGCCTTCATAGCTTTGTACTTGTTCTTGTACTTATCAACTTTTGAGAAGGAGTTAGCATGTGATGTTGAAGGTTTCCTGGACATGCACTCAGCAGCAAAATGTCCAATTTTCCTACAATTGTAACACTCAGATTTAGGACCTTTAACTGATTTGCTACCATACCTAGCACTATGCTTCTTACTCCCCTTGTATGACTTGCTGGTTCTATTACAATTGAACCTTTTGAACTGCCTAGCCAGTAAAGCCATACCTTCAGCAAACCCTTCTACATCATCTTCATCATCACTGCTTTCCTCAGACCCAGTACCACTATCCACATCATCTTCAGCTGACTCTTCTTCTGCCATCAACTTTTGAACCAGTAAAGCCTTTTAAGGTTTCTTTTTTGCAGCAGTAATAAGAGCAGTATCATCTGTCTTAGAGGATTTTAAAGTGGTGGGGGTAGACTTAAAGTTTTCTTTCAAATTAAGTTCAAGTTTGGCTTCTGCCTTCTCATGGTTCCAAAGTGTACTATATAGAGAAGACATGTTAAAGTTCTTTAAGGTCTGAGTGGTTCTTAAGGGGTCAATAACAGGTTTTTATTGGCAGGCAGTGTGTCAATGAATTTGTTTACTTGTTCAAAATCTGTGTATGTGATTTTCAAAGTAAGCAGGTCTAAGGAGTTAAACCTAATGAAGATTTGCTTAAGGGTCTCACTTTTGTAGGCAAAGAACATTTCATATTCTCTTTCAAAGCAATAATCTTATTTTTCCTAACCTCATCCATGCCTTCATATGTAACATCAAGATAGTCTATCATAAGCTTAGCATTCTGCTTCCCCTTAATCAGTTTGAACAAATGGTTAGGTAAAGTTATATGTAACACCCCGTTTTTTAGTTACGCGTTATTTTGGACATCATTCGAATTACGAGGCATGGAATCGTATATTTGAATTCTAAATAAAGTTTGACTTAATGTTCTAAAACCTTACCATTGGATATTAAACGTCATTACGTTTCCAACGATATTTGATTCATCGAAAACGGAGTTACAGTTTGAAAGTCACGACCAAAATAAGTTTCAGTTTCAGTCCCAGTTCATTTGGACGTCGTCCAACCATTTTGGACGCCGTCCAAATGGTCTGACGGGCGAGCTGTTGGAATTTTAATAAATTAAAAGTGGTACTTTGGTCTTTTCACTTGTGGACGGGTTTTATACCCCAAAACTGATCTAGAACTCATTCTTATCCCCATTTCACCTTCTCAAACACTCTCATCCATTCCTAGAGTAGAGGACCCATTTTAGAGAGAGCGAGATCTTGGTTTGAGGAAGAAGAAGAGAGAATCGGGTCAAGTCGCGAGAGTTAATGTTGTTCACCTCGTTCACGGCTACGTTGTGGTAGTGTTGGTTAGTCCTAAATCTGAATTTCATTGTTAAGATTATTGTTTGAGTTATGATTTGTGCTAGTTAGAGTTATAACCCACTTATTGTGAAATTTGGTGGTTTTGGGTAAGATTCATGTAAGTAAACCCAAATTAGTGACTTAGGGTTTTGATTGATGAAATTGTAAGTTTGGATCTTGTATGTGTTGGTCTAAACCTTAGAATACTTGTGTACTAGTGATCTTAGTGTGTGTTGACTTGATGTTGGGTGTAAACCCTAATTTAGTCCAAAATGGGTTTGGTGTTGAAATGGGTCATATGTTCTTGATTTTAGGGCGTAACTTGACAAGTCAAAGTGAATTAAACCTAATTTGATCAATTAGAATATCTATATATGTATTATAGGTAAAAGCTTGCTCGGTTGCGTTTGGAGGTGATTTACATACATGACTTGTGCGGGCATCTCGAGGTGAGTGGAATAATTATGCATGTATGTATGTAATGTATTTAATTAAGTAGCATGAAATGTGGGGTAGTCACGGTGCTAAGACATCACATAATACGTAACGAGTGGGTTAGTCGCGGTGTTAAGACGCCACTCTGGAATGTGTAGCGTCCCGACCAAATCATCATTGACGGCGCCGTCTACTTAGGTCCCGTTACGTGGTCATAAGTCTTTAAAACAACGTTTGACCAAAAGATATGTCACATTCATTTCAAATGTAAAGGTTGTTCAAGTTTACAAGAATAGTTCCACCACAAGTTACGATACAAAGTTTTAAGTACAAATGAAACTTATGCGACACAATTTAAAAGTATCCAAAAGATGCTCCATGTATGCATATATACTCGACATCCAATGCAAGTATCAAAATAATGAGCGGAAGCATGTATCATGTATCGTTCAAGGACCTGAGAAAAACATAGAAATCTGTCAACGAAAACGTTGGTGAAATCATAGGTTTAAGTAAGTAAGTACAAGTGAACCACAAGATTTGCATCAAAGAAATAATAGTAATACATTCCAAAAGTTTGTTTCACGAGCACCCAATTATCAAAGCTTAACATTCCATCCATTGTATACCCCATCCATAGTGCTAGAACAAACACTGATTCTCGAAAATATATTTCATCCGTAGACGGTAGCGAACCGTCAAAGATGAGGGTTGTCAACCCATATGGCCATATAACATAAGTTCTCGCTTACACCCGGCAAGTGTAACTAATGATAATCGAATTGAGGATTTTTGTTCTAAACTCGTATGTAGAATGTTTGTTTTCCCGTTCTTGTGTTCACTTAGTTCAAAAGAATCGTTTATGTTTTCTCATCCCAAATATAAGTTCAAAAAGAGTAAAAGTGGGACTATGATCTCACCTTGAGTGCACGTACGAAAAGTACTTCACAAAATAACGTGTGCGAAGGATAGTGCTAGTCTTGACCTAAACAAATAGGTCGTATCAATAACGGTAAACACGATAGGTCAAAGATGTTCAATTAGTCCTATGGCTCGTTACGACTCGATTATGTAGCATGTGAAATCAAATTGTCAAGTTTCATGCAAGGTACAAGTATATAAACAAGTTAGGAAGGTTGCATAATCATTTGGTTAAGTTTGACAAAAAGTCAAACTTTGGTCGGTCAAAGTCAACGAAAAAGTCAACACGTTCGGGTCGGGTCCCGGACTATTTTTCTATGCTAATTATTCATATACAAGTGTATTAAAACAAGTTTCATGTGAATCGGAGGTCCGTAGGTCATCAAACATTTCACGTGAAATGGGACGAGGAGGTCAGAATCTGACCAGGCACATCTGCGCGCCGCGCGGGGATGGGGCGCGCCGCGCCACCATCTGTGCAGGTCTGTTTCTGTTTTTCCACAAGTGTGCACGAGCCAAAATCAATTCTAACACAACAATTGACCCGCAAACACTTATAATGCCTATCATATATCGTTGGAAAGGTATTTTGACGAGGAATACAACTAAGCACTTATGGTCAATCAATAACATCATTTACAATAGCCGAAATCTCATCAAGTGAGCAATAAAAGTCCATTTTCAAAGTTTCAAGTTCATCAATTGCATTTTGAGTTTCGGGAAACCAATTCACACATATGATATGCCGTTTTGAAGGTAATGAAGCATACATTACTACTAAACACTAACAATTAATATTCCATGACATTCAAGCATCCAAAAATTCATGTCAAGAACTATCAAACCCTAGTCAAACATCTCAACATCAATAATCATGTTTTTGAAGTTTTCTTAATCAACCTACACATCAAATTGAAGCTAGTGATACTAGGAACACAATTAGAACATGAACTTTTAACATCTAACAACATATGATCATCCAAAATTCAAGAACAACGCACCAAAATTCAAGTTCATGCTAGTTACACTAAAACAACGAGATCGAGCATATAAATTACACACACGACATCACAATGAGCCATAGACACTAACTAACACCATTTCAAGTCAAAAACACGAATTTAGAGAAATCTAGAGTTTTAGAAATGTTACCCAAACGAGATGAAGTTGGTACCAAAATGAAGAGGATGAAGAGAGGATTACGAATATGTAATTTATTTTGTTGTAAGCCTCCTAGATCGGATTTAGATGATGATTGAATGAATTTGGTAATGGTGTGTGTGTTCTTGCTAGAGAGAAAGAGAGAGAGATGGAGATGATAATGAATGAGTGAAAGGGGTTTGACCCTTTGACCTAGTCAAGGGTTTGATCCCTTGTCAAGTTTAGTCCCTCAACTTTCGTTCGGGTGCGTGAATTACCTAAACGAGATAATTTAAAACGCGTATCAACGGGAGATGTTATAAACATATAACGGACTTTATATTAGTATAACGGAAAAGTAAATGGAAAAAGGCGGGATGTTACATTACCTACTCCTTAAAAGAAATTTCGTCCCGAAATTTATGTAGGCGTAGTAGTCGTTGTTTCTTCCTCGAGATCTTGTGTTTCCGAATTCACGAATAGATGAGGATACTCCCTTTGCATTTGATCTTGTCTTTCCCAAGTAAACTCGGGTCCTCTTTTGGCATTCCAACGAACCTTGACAATCGGGATTCGGCTTTGTTTCAATGTCTTGACGGAGGTGTCCACAATTTCAACCGGTTCCTCCACAAAATGAAGTTTGTCATCAATAGTAAGTTCTTCGAGAGGGATGATGATATCGGGTTCGGCAAGACACTTTTTCAAGTTAGATACATGGAAGGTAGGATGAACGGCGTTCAATTGAGGCGGAAGATCTAAACGATAAGCAACGGTTCCAATACGCTCCAAGATTTCGAAAGGACCAATATACCGTGGATTTAGCTTCCCGCGTTTCCCAAAACGGATTACACCCTTCCAAGGTGCGACTTTTAACATTACTCGGTCACCGACTTGAAATTCAAGATCGTTGCGTCGTTTGTCGGTATAGCACTTTTGACGACTCCGGGCCGTCCGGAGCCTATCTCGGATTTGTACGATCTTCTCGGTGGTTTCGTGAATGAGTTCGGGTCCGGTGATTTGCACGTCGCCTACCTCGGCCCAACAAAGAGGAGAACGACATTTTCGGCCATATAATGCTTCGAATGGTGCGGCGTTAATACTCGCGTGTTAACTATTGTTGTAGGAGAATTCGGCGAGGGGTAAGTGCTTGTCCCAAGCTTTTCCGAAATCAACCACGCAAGCTCGTAACATGTCCTCTAAGGTTTGAATAGTACGTTCGCTTTGTCCATCGGTTTGAGGATGATATGCGGTGCTCATGTCTAAACGCGTTCCCAACGCTTCTTGCAATGTACGCCAAAATCTAGAAACGAAACGGCCATCTCGGTCGGAGATAATCGATAAAGGTACACCGTGTCGGGCTACGATCTCCTTAATGTAAAGTTGTGCAAGTTTCTCCATTTTGTCCGTTTCTTTCATGGCAAGGAAGTGTGCGGATTTGGTGAGACGGTCAACAATAACCCAAATGGTATCATAACCGCCCGTCGTTTTTGGTAGCTTGGTGATAAAATCCATCGTTATCCTTTCCCACTTCCATTGCGGGATCTCGGGTTGTTGAAGTAGTCCGGACGGTCTTTGGTGTTCGGCTTTGACTTTGGAACATGTCAAACACTTGGAAACATAAGTAGCTACGTCCCTTTTGATGTTCGGCCACCAATATAGTTGTTTAAGGTCGTGGTACATCTTATTGGCACCGGGGTGAATCGAGTATCGTGACTTATGGGCTTCATCTAAAATAAGGCTTCGTAGGTCCCCATAACTAGGCACCCAAATCCTTCCGGCGTAATATCGGAGTCCGGTCTCCCTAATTTCGAATCGAGAGACGAGAATGTTCAAGAGCTCGTGTGAAAGGTTTTCATCCTTGAGAGCCTCATCTTGGGCTACCCGAATTTGGCTATTAAGGTTTGTGTGGATGGTGATGTTTAAGGCTCGGACACGAAGAGGCACCGCTCTTTCTTTTCGACTTAAGGCATCGGCTACTACATTTGCCTTCCCGGGATGGTAACGAAGCTCGCAATCGTAATCGTTTAAGGTTTCAATCCACCTTCGTTGTCTCATGTTTAGTTGCTTTTGATCGAAAATGTGTTGGAGGCTTTTGTGGTCGGTAAAGATAGTACTCTTGGTCCCGTAAAGATAGTGTCTCCACATTTTAAGTGCAAAGACAACGGCTCCGAGTTCGAGATCATGTGTCGTATAGTTTCGTTCATGAATTTTGAGTTGTCGAGAAGCATAAGCAATGACTTTCGTTCGTTGCATCAATACACACCCAAAACCATGTTTCGAGGCATCACAATATACAACAAAGTCATCATTGCCTTCGGGAAGTGACAAGATAGGAGCGGTGGTTAGCTTCGTTTTCAAGATTTGGAATGCGGATTCATGTTCGGTCGCCCAGATGAATTTCTTTCCCTTGTGAGTCAATGCGATTAGAGGACGTGCAACTAAAGAGAAGTTTTCGATGAATCTACGATAGTACCCGGCGAGACCCAAAAATTGACGAATGTGAGTAGGAGTAGTAGGAGTCTACCATTTGCTAATGGCTTCGATTTTCGTTGGATCGACTTTAATACCTTGGTCACTTACAACATGACCAAGAAATTGAACTTCCTTTAACCAAAATTCACACTTGGAGAATTTGGCATAGAGTTGTTCTTGTCTTAAAAGTTCAAGCACAAGTCGGAGATGTTGTTCGTGCTCTTCTTCATTTTTAGAATAGATCAATATGTCATCGATGAACACAATAACGAATTTATCGAGATACGGTTTGCACACGCGGTTCATAAGATCCATGAACACCGCCGGTGCGTTAGTGAGACCAAATGGCATGACAAGGAATTCATAACTACCATAACGAGTTCGGAAAGCGGTTTTGGAGACATCTTCCCCCTTAACCCTCAATTGATGATAACCCGAGCGGAGATCGATTTTCGAATATACACAAGACCCTTGTAGTTGATCAAAGAGGTCATCGATGCGAGGAAGAGGATATCGGTTCTTAACTGTCAATTTATTTAGTTCACGATAATCAATGCACATTCGTAGGGATCCGTCTTTCTTTTTAACAAACAAAATCGGAGCGCCCCAAGGTGAATGGCTAGGTTGGATAAAACCACGATCAAGTAGTTCTTGGATTTGACTTTGCAATTCTTGCATTTCAGATGGAGCGAGTCTATATGGTGCACGCGCTACGGGTGCGGCTCCCGGAATAAGATCGATTTGGAATTCAACCAGTCGATGAGGCGGAAGACCCGGCAATTCGTCGGGAAATACATCGGAAAAGTCACTAACAATTGGCACATCATCGATATGCTTATCATCGGACTCGACTTTCTTAACGTGGGCAAGGATCGCAAAACAACCCTTACGGAGTAGTTTTCTAACTTTAAGGCACGAAACGAGGTTGAGTCTGGTGCAACTCTTATCGCCATAAACAATCAAAGGTTCACCATTCTCGATAGGAATTCGGATTGCGTTAAGATCACAAAGGATGTGAGATTTCGTTTTGACTAACCAATTCATACCGATTATTACATCAAAGCTTCCTAGTTCCATGGGTATCAAGTCAATTTCAAATTCCTTACCCAAAATGTTTAACGTACACCCCCGGTAATATGTGTCGGCACTTAATAGTTTCCCGTTAGCCACTTCAATGGTATAAGTGGTATCTAATGGAAGAGGTGGAGTTCTAAAAGAATGAGTCAAAGTCTTGGATACAAAGCATTTATCGGCACCTGAATCGAATAAGCAAGAGACATAAGAATTGTTGAGAAGAAACGTACCCGTGACTAGTTCAGTGTCATCCCGGGCTTCCTCGGTGTTTATGTTGAAAGCTCGGCCGCGCGTGTTGGGGTTATCTTTCTTCTTTGGGCATGCATTTCTATAATGACCTGTTTGACCACATTCGTAACAAGTGCCCGTCTTTGGTGCATTGGGCCACTTTCGAGCGACGGGAGTGGCACTTTTACAATCGTTGGCCTTATGACCAACTCCTTGGCACCGGTGGCAAATTAACTTACTACATTCGCCAAAGTGATGTTTGTTGCATTTGTTGCAAAGAGGTAGGTTCCCGGCATAACCTTTCTTGCCGTCGGAGGTGTAAGGCTTCTTAGCAAAGTTGTTGTTGCTTGATTGGGAGGGTTCCCACTTTCTTTTGTTGCCGCCCGATTTATCCTCGGCCTTAGGTGCCGGAACTACGATTTCGTCAACCGTTTCAATTAGTTGGCGAGCCATGTTCATAGCGGCTTGATGAGTAGTGGGTTTGGATGACATCACCCCTTGTTTGATGCTTTTTGGAAGACCGAGCATGTAGAGCTCAATCTTTTGAGATTCGGGGTTAACAAGATTAGGACACATCAAGGATAGTTCGGCGAAGCGTTGATTATAAGCTTTAAGATCGTTTCCGACCGCTTTCAAAGCTCTTAGTTCTTCCTCAAGCTTTCGGGTTTCTTCGCGCGGAAAATATTCAACAATCATCTTTTCCTTTAGGTCGGCCCAAGAGAGGGCATGAGCTTCATCGGTACCCACCGATTGAACATAGGTGTTCCACCATGTTAGAGCAATTCCGGAGAAAGTGTGAGTGGAGTATTTGACCTTGTCTTGATCCCGGCAACCGCTTATGCTAAAGACGGCCTCGGTTTGTTCAAACCAACGAGTAAGCACAACCGGTCCCCCGGTTCCATCATAAGTGTGGGGTTTGCACCCCATGAAAGCTTTGTAGGAGCACCCTTCGCTAGAGTTACCGGCTCCTTGGTTGTTGTTGTTGTTGTTGTTGTTGTGGTTGTTATTATTATTGTTGTTGGATGAGTGACCGGCCATGGCCGCATCTACGGCGGTGGCTATCATCCGTTCGAGAGCTTGTTCGGGAGTTTCATTGCGGCGTACACGACGAGGAGCCATTGTTCCTTCAAGACACAAGAATATCATTGATTAGTATTCTCAATAATACTAACCGTGATATAGAATAAAGATAAAGAGAAGTTTTTCCTCGACTCGCCTTAAATTCTTTATGTCATAATGTCGGAACGTTCATATGAGTCACCGTAATATAATCCCGGAAATTATATTACCCTGATTCATATGTGCATTCGACATTATTCTATAAAGTCAAGGTGGCGTGTCAATCAAATTAAACAACGTGAGATTAAGATGAACTAAGAGTAGATATGAGTAGAAGCGTTCGAGTATAAATGCACAAGTAGTCAAGTAATTCCTACTTCAAGTCTATATGCCGGTTGTAGTCTAGACTCATCAATGTACCCTATGACTCGAGGTTGACACCAATGAACTCTAAATCCCTACAACCAACGCTCTGATACCATCTGTAGCGACAGATGGGGTAGAAACCCACCCAGTGCCTTTCCAGCTAACCGCTTGGTGACCACTGAGTGTACCTCAGACACTGATTTTACGGCCCGCATTTCTGCCAAACTGCTAACCCTCAAATTCCAAGGGATCGCAAGGGGTAAGAGCCAATGCTTCGTCACAGGTAACACTGTGAGAACCCCCTCTACGATTAACCCGCCAAAAAGCATAGTCCGTATGAGTGCCCGGCCTAACAGCCGGCGCGCGTGACTACCTTTACGGCTAAGGTTAAACCAGCTCTGATACCATCTGTAGCGACCCGACCAAATCATCATTGACGGCGCCGTCTACTTAGGTCCCGTTACGTGGTCATAAGTCTTTAAAACAACGTTTGACCAAAAGATATGTCGCATTCATTTCAAATGTAAAGGTTGTTCAAGTTTACAAGAATAGTTCCACCACAAGTTACGATACAAAGTTTTAAGTACAAATGAAACTTATGCGACACAATTTAAAAGTATCCAAAAGATGCTCCATGTATGCATATATACTCGACATCCAATGCAAGTATCAAAATAATGAGCGGAAGCATGTATCATGTATCGTTCAAGGACCTGAGAAAAACATAGAAATCTGTCATCGAAAACGTTGGTGAAATCATAGGTTTAAGTAAGTAAGTACAAGTGAACCACAAGATTTGCATCAAAGAAATAATAGTAATACATTCCAAAAGTTTGTTTCACGAGCACCCAATTATCAAAGCTTAACATTCCATCCATTGTATACCCCATCCATAGTGCTAGAACAAACACTGATTCTCGAAAATATATTTCATCCGTAGACGGTAGCGAACCGTCAAAGATGAGGGTTGTCAACCCATATGGCCATATAACATAAGTTTTCGCTTACACCTGGCAAGTGTAACTAATGATAATCGAATTGAGGATTTTTGTTCTAAACTCGTATGTAGAATGTTTGTTTTCCCGTTCTTGTGTTCACTTAGTTCAAAAGAATCGTTTATGTTTTCTCATCCCAAATATAAGTTCAAAAAGAGTAAAAGTGGGACTATGATCTCACCTTGAGTGCACGTACGAAAAGTACTTCACAAAATAACGTGTGCGAAGGATAGTGCTAGTCTTGACCTAAACAAATAGGTCGTATCAATAACGGTAAACACGATAGGTCAAAGATGTTCAATTAGTCCTATGGCTCATTACGACTCGATTATGTAGCATGTGAAATCAAATTGTCAAGTTTCATGCAAGGTACAAGTATATAAACAAGTTAGGAAGGTTGCATAATCATTTGGTTAAGTTTGACAAAAAGTCAAACTTTGGTCGGTCAAAGTCAACGAAAAAGTCAACACGTTCGGGTCGGGTCCCGGACTATTTTTCTATGCTAATTATTCATATACAAGTGTATTAAAACAAGTTTCATGTGAATCGGAGGTCCGTAGGTCATCAAACATTTCACGTGAAATGGGACGAGGAGGTCAGAATCTGACCAGGCACATCTGCGCGCCGCGCGGGGATGGGGCGCGCCGCGCCACCATCTGTGCAGGTCTGTTTCTGTTTTTCCACAAGTGTGCACGAGCCAAAATCAATTCTAACACAACAATTGACCCGCAAACACTTATAATGCCTATCATATATCGTTGGAAAGGTATTTTGACGAGGAATACAACTAAGCACTTATGGTCAATCAATAACATCATTTACAATAGCCGAAATCTCATCAAGTGAGCAATAAAAGTCCATTTTCAAAGTTTCAAGTTCATCAATTGCATTTTGAGTTTCGGGAAACCAATTCACACATATGATATGCCGTTTTGAAGGTAATGAAGCATACATTACTACTAAACACTAACAATTAATATTCCATGACATTCAAGCATCCAAAAATTCATGTCAAGAACTATCAAACCCTAGTCAAACATCTCAACATCAATAATCATGTTTTTGAAGTTTTCTTAATCAACCTACACATCAAATTGAAGCTAGTGATACTAGGAACACAATTAGAACATGAACTTTTAACATCTAACAACATATGATCATCCAAAATTCAAGAACAACGCACTAAAATTCAAGTTCATGCTAGTTACACTAAAACAACGAGATCGAGCATATAAATTACACACACGACATCACAATGAGCCATAGACACTAACTAACACCATTTCAAGTCAAAAACACGAATTTAGAGAAATCTAGAGTTTTAGAAATGTTACCCAAACGAGATGAAGTTGGTACCAAAATGAAGAGGATGAAGAGAGGATTACGAATATGTAATTTATTTTGTTGTAAGCCTCCTAGATCGGATTTAGATGATGATTGAATGAATTTGGTAATGGTGTGTGTGTTCTTGCTAGAGAGAAAGAGAGAGAGATGGAGATGATAATGAATGAGTGAAAGGGGTTTGACCCTTTGACCTAGTCAAGGGTTTGATCCCTTGTCAAGTTTAGTCCCTCAACTTTCGTTCGGGTGCGTGAATTACCTAAACGAGATAATTTAAAACGCGTATCAACGGGAGATGTTATAAACATATAACGGACTTTATATTAGTATAACGGAAAAGTAAATGGAAAAAGGCGGGATGTTACAGAATGTATAGTAACGGGTGAAGCATAGAGGTGTTAAGATGCCACTCGGGCTGAAGCATCGTGGTGTTATGATGCCACCTGGGAGTGAAGTGTCGAGGTGTTAAGATGCCACTCCAGAAAGTATATTAACGGGTAAAGCATCGAGGTGTTAAGATGCCACTCGGGGTGAAGCATCGAGGTGTTAATATGACACCCGGGAGTGAAGTGTCGAGGTGTTAAGACGCCACTCCATAAAGTAAATTAACTGGTGAAGCATCGAGGTGTTAAGATGCCACTCGGGGTGAAGTATCTAGGTGTTAAGATGCCACCCGACGGATAGTGATATCGGTGTTAGGTACACTAATGGATGTTATGAACTCCGATGGTCTCTTGCGAGCACCATTCCCTTGTACGATTGGTTAACCATGGTTATGTGTTGTAGTGTAGCATATTATATTGTTCGAGTTATATATGCTATTGTTTGTGCTAGCTTGTGGTAATGGAGATTTAGAGTTATACTTTGCAATGGTATGCTAATTGAATTGCTAGCGTGTATGAGGTATTTGTGTAAGTGCTTGCAAGTAAGTAGATTATATATGTATATGTATAATTATTGCATTCAATAAGCTTTATTCTTACCCCTCTCGTTGTTTACCTTTTTACCGGTATTGTGATTATGAAGATAGCTAGTTGTTAGGCTAGATGTGTAGGAGCGTTTGGGCTCGATGGGGTAGCTTTTGGAGATTTGGACGCGGATTGGGGATTTGGTAGTCCCCAGAATTATGCTCGTGGTATTGGGTTGGGTTATTGAGTCTTAATCCGTAATTGTGGTGTAAACACTTTTATTTAACGTTTTGTTGATGTAAAACTTAATTGGGTTGTTACAAAGCGTTTAGTTGTTGATTTAAAGAGTTAAGTGTGTTTTGAAATGAATTGGAGCTGATCAGGTCTGCTGGACGCCGTCCAGATGGGCTGGACGCTGTCCAGTATAATGTGGGTTGGAAATTTTTGGGACAGTCAAAGTTAGAATGTAAAGGCCCGTCCTAATCCAGCTGGACGAAGTCTTTAACATCTGGTCCCATTGCGAGGTACTGACCTCTATATGATACGTTTTACAAACATTGCATTCTTTTGAAAGATAAACTCATTTCAAAATATAACCTTTCGATTCAAATGATATATAAATCCCATAATATGAATGACTAATATGCCATTTACTTAATAACAGTCTTTTTGAACTTGACGACTTGAATGCAACGTCTTTTTGAAATATGCCATGAATGACTCCAAGTAATATCGTTAAATTAGCAAATGCACAGCGGAAGATTTCTTTAATACCTAAGAATAAACATGTTTAAAAGTGTCAACCAAAAGGTTGGTGAGTTCATAAGTTCATCATAAACAATAAAATTCAGTAATTTTGATAGACCACAAGATTTAAATACAGTACACCTATCTCGTGTACGAAACCATTTTTCATAAATGCTTGGCAGAGTAGGTTCGTATCCTTTTCTCCCCCGTAGGTTGCCTCGTGATTTTTAATAACCGTACACATATCTCTTGTATAAAATAACATAAACATAACTTGTGTATAAAAATCATTCTCTCTATATATATAACCTTTGCTTGGTAACCGACCTTAACATATAATGCGCATAAATAATATCCCCAAAACAGAACCTCTCGTCTGTATAAATATATAAACCTTGAAGTACTAAACACCACGTGAAACGACCGGTCCTTATCCTCCTGGACGAAGTCATTAACATTTGGTTCCATTGCGATGATCGACTCCAAGTAACGTTCTTAATATGAGCAAATGCACAGCGGAAGACTTAATTCGTACCTGAGAATAAACATGCTTTAAAACATCAACATAAAGTTGGTGAGATATATAGGTTTGATGCTAGCAGTATAATAACAATGGAACACAAGATTTCATATGTATACATTTTAATAAAAATATTCTAAGTTGTTGAGCACTTGGTAACCATACTTAACATTTAATCAATGTCGCATATTCCCTTTATTATGAAATCTCCCTACACTGTACCAAGTGTAGTAACGAAATGAAGTACTGTGCAACCGTTAAATACTGGTCGTCCAGTCCGGTTGGGGTTGTCAGGCCCGATAGATCTATCAACAGGATTCGCATTTACAATACCCATGTAAATTGTGGTTACCAAGCTACAGGAAAATATGCCAGTGGTACAACTCAACGTAGAATATATTTTTTTTTAGTCACTTGTGTCCATAACGTAAATCATAAAATGCATGTATTCTCATCCCAAAATATTTAGAGTTTAAAAGGGACTATATACTCACCATACTGTATTTTGTAGTAAAAATACATATAACATCATTGAACAAGTATAGGGTTGGCCTCGATTCATGAACCTATATCATTTATATATTTTAACACATATAATCGTAGTCGAACGAATTTATATATATTATTAGTGATATACTTGTTATCTTAATAGCTTATATGTTTTGCTAATGATTTAATTAATGTATTTATTTTATATACTTTTAAATAATCAATTAATATTTATTATAAGAATATGAATATAGTTTTTGTTAAATATAATAATATAAATGTTAAAATAATAATAACAATGATAATGAAAATAATGAAAATAATAATAATAATAATAATGATAATTCTAGTTATAATAATAATGATAGTTTTTATGATAATAAAATGATAATTTTAGTAAAAATAATAAATTTTAATAATAATAATAATAATGAAAATTTTAAAATAATAATAATTATAAGTTAACAAGAATAATAAATAAGTAATTACCTTAACGAAGTAATTCTTAAAATAATGCCCAAGTCTGGGTTTAAACCCGCGACGTCCCGCTAACCCGATAACATCCTTAATCATCGATCTACTTATTGTTTTGCTATTATTATTATTACCTTAAATATATTTAACCCGTCTAACCGTCTGTTTAATAAAACCATTTAACATCTTCATCATTATAATCCTAATAACTATAATCATACATCATCATCATTTAATTACCATTATCATTCATCTTTTGTCAATATCATCTATCATCTATCATCCTTAAACCCATCGGGATTATTATAATCAACATTCCATGATCATAATCATTTATGATCATCATTATTTCCGTGATCATGTTTATCATCCATCCACCACCATCATACTTACACAACCTCAAGTATAACACATAAAAATCACAATTATAATAATATCAACTCTTCTATATTATCATAACCAATCATCATTCTCAACAACCCCATATTCATCGTCTATATTTATATCGTTTTGTATATCTTCGTAAACATCTTGATTGTTTTTAACATAAAAGTCGACCAACACATAAATAGATGTCTGGCCCAACAGCTTTTTATTTCAACCCAACATCAATCCATTAAAATGACCCATCTATTTGATTATTCTACATCCAAAAGACCGGCTTCCCTACAATTCTCGGCCCATAATGAATTTCTACTTCCTAATTTAGCTCGTGAGCTAGAAGGGACAATCCCTTGGTCCACAAATTCTTTAATCAGCAAGTGGATACATAAAGTAATATATATGCGATGGTGTCATGATGATGATTGAATTAGTCCACCGATACACAGAGTAAATAAGATATTAATTGTCCCATCACCTTATCTTGTTATCATTTTCACATTTTCTTAATCCATCAATTATTCATTAAGTCTTTATTTTAAAGAAACAAAAACATTTACAGCAATAGCTGCTGTACTCGAAAGAAAGAAAAATATGGAAGAAGGCAGCGGTTTTGTTCAAGGTTTGATGATGGGGAAGTGGTGATTAAATGGAAGTGATAGGTGTTTGAAGGTAATTTTCCCGGTGGCGATTAGTTTGAAGGTGGTGGTATCGGTTTGCAAGTGATGGATTAAGATGGTTCATCATGGTGAGGTGGCGAGGGTTTACAAGTAGAGAGGAAGAGAGATATAGGAGAGAGAAGTGGGGTTTCATGGAGGTTTTACGGCTGCAAAAAAAAAAACAGGAAGCAAACAGTAGCAGTAGCAGTAGCAGAAACGATGGGTTAGTCATGGGGGTGATTGATGGTGGTTGTGGTTGAGGAGAATGGTGGTTCACGATGGTTGTGGATATTTTGAGGTGATGAGATGGGTTTCATGTCTTCAACAAGGAAAGAAAAAGAAAAGTAGAGAGGGAGAGAGATGATTGTTTACGATGGTGGTGGGTGTGGACTACCGAGATAGCAGAAAGTAACGGGTGGTTGTGGTTGTGGTTCAAATCCAAAAATAAACACAGCAAGAATGGTTCAAATGGGCTCGTTGTTGTGGTGATCGGTGGTGATGGAAATCGAGGGTTTGTGACATACGGTGGTGGTGTTTGTCCTCGGTTGAAGTGGTGAAGGGTGGACCGTACTAGTGGTTGTGATTTGGGTGGCCATGAATCGTAGAGGTGGGTGTGTTTTAAACGGTTTCGATGGCACAAGAGAGGTTTGGTTTTGGGTTTGTTAGTGTCTGTATGTGTTGTACATATATATAAAGAAGATGAATTAATTTCTAGTGAGATGATGGTGATTAGCGTTGGTTTCATGATCATAAACGAACCAGAGAATACAAAGGATAAAATGGTGAGATTGCACGAGGTTTTGATAGTAGTTCTTAAATGAGAAGAGAAAATAAATGGTGTTATGGTGTTTTAAGTCATGTAGTGTATGTGTATATATATATAGATAGATATATAAGATAATAGTTTGTGGTTTGTGCAGTAAGTTGATCGAGCATAACAACAGTATAAAAATGATGGCAATCATGAACAGAAATAAAGTAAAAGTTGAAATCAACTTCCAATAGAATTTTGTAGTTTATCACTTGTCTTATAGTTTTGAGATTCGATTCAAATACTTTTACAAACAGAAGAATAATAATTTGATAATGATGTGCACATATTTCATAATTTAATTGATCTATAGTTATTACATTTTAATAATTTTATAATAATTATTATAACTATATATATTTATATTTATATTCCAATATATATGTATCTATTCGTGAATCGTCGGGAACAGTCAAAGACTAAATGAATATATGAATCAATTCAAAATTTTTGAGACTCAACCTAACAGATTTCTCTTATCGTGTCAAGAATATTAAATCGTATCGAGAGTTTCGTTTAAAATTAGTCGAAATTTTCCGGGTCGTGACAGTACCTACCCGTTAAATAAATTTCGTCCTCGAAATTTGATAGAGATCATTATAGATTGTAATGAGGATGGTTTCATGATGAATATGAGGTCATAATGGAGTTTTATCAGTATCGAGAGATATAGATAAAACGATTCAATCATGTGAAGCGCACGAGTGAAGCTATCACAAAAGAGTGAAATGAGTAAATATGGAATTGTTTTAACCGATGACGTGATTAGGATTGATTTCCGGATTTTAAGGGATTTAGGGAAAATCTTACGTAATAAGATTTGGTTCTTCGGTGATCAGGATCTTCTTTGATTTAATGTGGCAATCTGTTTCGATTTCTCTGTCGGATGTTTTTCTATAAATTCACCCCTTCGTTTTCTTGTTTTCCTCAACTCACATCTTCTACTCTTTCTCCTTAATTCCTATTTTAAGACATTTGTCAATATGCTTCATCCCATTCTGATCCTTGATATATTCTTAATTTTCACATCTGTCATTCTTCTTTTTCATCTACCACCAGAAGAATCCATTTACTTCTACTATACTCTTGTGTTTATAGTGTTTCTAATTCTCCCGTGTCTTTATATTGCTATCTGTATCGATATACACGATTTGTAAATTCTGGGTGATTGTTGGGTTTTATATCTTCCTTTATACTTCGATGCTCCTGCTTCTGTCTTCTATAATCATTGCCATCCACAGTTAATATCTCCTCTTATTTGCTGTAACTTTTACCCCAATTTCTATTGCGGGGCTCTATCCCTTCATTTCTTCTTCCCGTCCTCGAGTCAAACGAGCAATGGTCCGGAATTCGTAGGTATGAAATTTGGAATGAACATTGCTAATGTTTTTAGAAAGAAATGATAAGGGAATGGTTTCGAATTGTCAAATTACCAGAATATTCTGGAAAAATAGAACTATCAAGATGATATGTTCCTAATATGTTTGGAGATTGGATAGAATGTAAGAGCCGTGTAACATGGCACATGATGATGGTACTGTGAATCATCACATTCCATTAGAAACTCAACATGACTTACTGTAATATAATGAAGTTGATCAAGTTTCGTTATATTATACTAATTCATGCATCAGTTCCCAACACTGCTTCAGAACATTCCTATTTTAAGCTTGAAGGTTTTAGAACTTAGAAACTAACACAGTTTCTTTTATGTTGTAACGCAGATGTTACGGAGTGATAATTGATCCCTGATAAGAGTAGTTGTGAAAATATCTCCAGAAGTATGGAGAATATGTATAACGGAAGATATGAAGATATCTTATAATATCTAAGATAAGATGATGATGAAGAATATCATCTGGAAAGGTTTAAAATAAGGAGTAGGGTTCTTACTAATGGTTTCAGCAGGCACTGAATCGTTTGGATTCTTTGAAGTCAAACTTATTCTTTGTGATTTGTCCACAGCCTCCTTCATACTTTGCTCAATTCGTTTTCCAGTTCCCAACCTTCTCTTTTTCTGAGCTTTACCAACATACTGTACTTTATCGTCAAACTTTTGACTGTTAAAGTCGTTTATAGTTTTTGCTGCTTCATCAGCATTTCAAGAGTTATCTGTAGTTCAAGATGTTTGTCAGAGCTTCACATTTGGAGTATGAAATTCTTAGGGATAGACGTTGTAGGTATAACTGAAGATGTTCTGCGAGAATTTCAAAATACTAATTGCGGATTTTGCCGAAGAGATAACGAGCTGTTGGTATATCTGCTGATGATGTCGTGGGATAAAAAGTTCTCCGGTAACGATGGCGAAAGGACAAGGTATTTATATCGAGGTTATATTAAGAGTAATCTTACTGGGAAGTCGAAGTGGAGCTGTGACAAAATCAGCTTCTTGAAAAGGAATTGTAAGGTTGTTTTTGCTAATGAATGATAAGGAATTCGACGCGGATATGTTTTAACTATAACTTCGGTTTCGAAAGTTTTTCAGGTGCATAACTGTATGCATAAATCTTTCTTCCGTCGATGAGGTGCGGCTGGTTCAACTTCTCGATCGAGGTGTTTTTAAGAATCATGATAGTTTTGAACGCGGATTGTAATCATCAAGATACGAATGAGGTTTAAGATGAAATCAAGTGGCAAACTTGAAGAATTGTTTAGTTTCATATGTTATAATCAATATTTTAATTCATTTTAATCGTCCAAAGTTAGCAGTCCAATAGTCCGATTGTCCAATGGTCCAATAAATTCATATATAATTTAATATATATTATTCGAATTAAATAATACGTATCGTGACCCGTGCACCGGTCTCAGTATTGATCACAACTCAAACCATATATATATTTTGGAATCCACCTCAACCCTGTATAGTCAACTATGGAGTGTCTATGGTCGTTCCGAAATATATATATAGATGGGTCGATATGATAAGTCGAAACCTTGCATACGTGTCCCGTTATTTAAAGTGCGTAAATTAAATAAATATATATCATGACCCATTGCACAACGTGTTGTCTCAGAATTAATCCGGCGTATTGTTGTACATGTGTCCCGACGGTATGTAAAGTGCGGAAATTAAATAACAATAAATAAAATTGCGAGAATGTAAATTGCGATAAATTAAATGTTAATCAGTTAGCTGGGAACAGTTAGCTAGGAACAGTTAGCGTGTAATCTTAATAATATTTCAGTTAGTTAATCCGTTTGTTTCTAACAAATTTTATTATATCCAATGTTTTCTTCTTTATGCCACTTGTTGGATTCTGATGGGTCGAAATCCAAATACGAAATTCGAATGGAAATGGTTATTTTGTGGTGAACGAGTACATATATTGATGGTTGTAAGTAGGATAGTAAATGATCGTTGAATCGGGTTCGAAGAGTGTACAGCGTAACTTATTAATGTGAAATCTAAATATTCCTCGGGTGCTACCTACCCGTTAAAATATTTTCATCATTAATAGTTTGTACGAAAGAATTTTTAATTACAATCTTTATGAAAATATACTTGCATATATATTTCCTTTGGATGTAGTCATGGATTTAATGAGTCAATGGGATATTAAACTCATTTGATTTATCGTTATTACTGGATTACATGATCTCTAAAACATTAGAGATTACATAATCGTCATGTCGAACAAAGGTAAATGAGGTAAAATGATACGTAAAATGAAGATAATCGTTGTAGAACGATATGTAGAACGAAGATCATACTCTAAGTATAGATGGTGATATTGAGGAGTGTGATATTGATATCCGAGATACAGATTACGATGTTGAGGTTTACGACGTTGATGATGGTGGTGCTGATTATGTTGCGGGTGCTGCTGCTGGTGTCTGCAACCTTTGCACCATATTCTCCAAAATTGTCACGCGAGCGCGTAGTTTATTAACTTCTGCTAGTACACCAGGATGATTGGCGGTCAGTGCAAGTGAATGAACAAGATTCGAAATATGGGATAGTATATAGTCGTGACGAGATGAAAGGACCCGTTCATATACATTATAAACGATTCACAATAGTTGATTACATCGCGAGGTATTTGACCTCTATATGATACATTTTACAAACATTGCATTCGTTTTTAAAAGACAAACTTTCTTTACAACGAAAGTTGACGGCATGCACACCATTTCATAATACATCCAACTATAATTGGCTTAATAATAATCTTGATGAACTCAATGACTCGAATGCAACGTCTTTCAAAATATGCCATGAATGACTCCAAGTAATATCCTTAAAATGAGCTAATGCACAGCGGAAGATTTCTTTAATACCTGAGAATAAACATGCTTTAAAGTGTCAACCAAAAGGTTGGTGAGTTCACAGGTTTATCATAACAATCATTTCAATATATTAATAGACCACAAGATTTCCGTTTATAAATATATGTACACTCGCAAGTGTATAAAAGTATTCTATAAGTTGTAGGCACCCGGTAACAAGCCTTAACGTTCATGTTTTACCCTCTGAAGTACACCAGATCAGGTGTGTTTAAAATAACCTCGAAGTACTAAAGCATCCCATAGTCAGGATGGGGTTTGTTAGGCCCAATAGATCTATCTTTAGGATTCGCGCCTACCGTACATAGACAAGTAGTTTAATGTTACCAAGCTAAGGGTATATTTCTGGTTTAAACCCACGTAGAATTAGTTTTAGTACTTGTGTCTATTTCGTAAAATATTTATAAAAACAGCGCATGTATTCTCAGTCCCAAAAATATATATATAAAAGGGAGCAAATGAAACTCACAATACTGTATTTCGTAGCAATTATGTATATGACGGCACTGAACAAGTGCAGGGTTTGTCTCGGATTCACTAACGTATCAATATTGTGATTCAATATTGCAAGAAAGTACGTAGACGCAACGAAAATGATAAACGTTAGGTTGACCTCGCGAGCAATACCCTCGATTAATACCCATAACCTCCATAGCTATAACCCATAATTTCCTTAGCTCTATCCCGTTTGAAAACTTATTTTGAAATCGTCTGAGTATAACTCTGTCGTTGTATTTTATGTATACTAATAATATCTTGAAATAATACAAAGAAAATATATATATGTAATTCGATTGAGAGAGTTTAGAGAAATATATTTTCAAATTTCTATGAAAAAATGAAACCTATTGAATTCTATTTATAATAGATTTTTGAATTATTAAAGTGAATTATTAAAGTATGAATTATTAAAGTGAATTATTAAAGTATGAATTATTAAAGTGAATTATTAAAGTATGAATTAATAAAGTGAATTATTAAAGTATGAATTATTAAAGTGAATTATTAAAGTATGAATTATTAAAGTGAATTATTAAAGTATGAATTATTAAAGTTAAAGTAAAGTAAAAGTAAAGTAAAATAAAGGTAAAGTTAAAGTATAGTAAAAGTACAAAAACTATGTATGTATAATACACGTATAAATATATATAATATTAATTTAAATCGTTAAATATATTTAATAAAATAAAATATAAATATCGTTATCTTTATCATACTGGTTAAGTAATGAGTTGTCAAAAGTGATTCTAGATATTTATAAAAGTTATATACGTTTTAATAATAAAGTTCTTTTTAAATTGAAAACGTCTTTGTACGTTTGAAAATAGATTAATAGAATATTATGGAAACCAATTCTCCACTAACTTTTGTCTAACTTTCGTAAATGACACTTTATGTTTTTATTTATAAATAACTTTATAAATTATTCTGAATATCGTTAAGAGGAATAGATTTTCTCAAATCACAGTGGACCTCTCAATAGAGACTTGTAATCATAATTCAATATTTCTGATAATTCAATCATTTAATATATATTTTTTAATTTCGTCAAAAATCATATTGAAACAAATACGTTCGGGTAAAGTATTATACGTTTAATACTTTATTAATATTCTCAAGTTATAATATATATATATACATATACATATCTATTTATATATAACGGTTCGTGAATCGTCAGAATTTGGTCGAGGTTATAATGAATGTATGAACACAGTTTAAAATTCTTGAGATTTAACTTAACAAACTTTGCTTATCGTGTCGGAATAATATAAAGATTAAAGTTTAAATTTGGTCGAAAATTTTCGGGTCGTCACAGTACCTACCCGTTAAAGAAATTTCGTCCCGAAATTTGATCGAGGTCGTCATGGCTAACAATAAGAATGTTATTATGATGAATATAAGTTGATTCATAGGGTTTTATGATGATTGAGAAATATGGATAAAATAATTCGATTACTCGAAACGTATGAGTGAAGCTATCGTAAAAGAGTGAAATGAGAAAATAGGGATTCGTCTTATATTTTGACATCATTACAGTTGATCTCCGGATTAAAGAAAATCTTTGTAATCTATATAGGATTTGATTCTTCGATGATTAAGGAAATTATGATCCTCTTCGATTTAATGCGTTGATTCATCTCGATTTTTCTGTCGGATATTTCACTATAAATCCACCTCTTTCATTTCCTTTTAATTCACACCTTCTATTCTTTCTCCCTCAATTCTTACTTTAAAATTATTTGTCAATACGCTTCATCCAGTGCTGATTCTTGATATACTCCTCACTTTCATATCTGTCGCTCTTCTTTTTCATCTGCCTCTGGAAGAATCTATTTACTTCTACTATACTCTTGGTTTTATAGTATTTTTAGTTCTCCCGTGTCTTTATATTGCTATATGCATTGATATATACGGTTTGTGATTTCTGGGTTGTTGTTGGGTTTTATATCTTCCCTTATATTTCAAAGTCCTTGCTTCTTCTATAATCATTGTCATCCACAATTAATGCTCTCTTCTGTTTGCTATGATTTATACTCCCATTTCTAGTTCGGAGCTTTGTCCTTTCGTTTCTTCTTCTTGCGATTAAGCACCGCTTGTAATGGTCCAGAATTCGCAGAAATAAATTTCGGAATGAACATTGTTAATGTTCTAGGAAGGAAATTGTAATGGCACGATCTTGACTTGTCAAATTACCAGAATACCTCGAAAAAGGCCGAATCATCAAGAAATATTTTTTTGATATTTAGAGATCAAATAGAATATAAGAGTCGTGTAACATAGCACATGATGACGTTATGATCTGTGAATCATTATGTTCCATTTAGAAACTCAGCATGAATTACTGTAATATAATCACGTTGATCAAGTGTCATTATATTATACTAGTTCATGCTTCAGTTCCCAACACTACTTCAAAAATATTCTTTTTTTAAATTCGAAAGTTTCAGAATTTAGAAACTAAAATAGTTTCTTTTATGATGTAATACAGACAGCACGAAGAGGTAAATGATTTCAGATAAGAATAATTATGGAAATATCTTCAGAAATATGGAGGATATTTATAATGAAAGATACGATGATATCTTAGAATGTCTAATATCAGAGGATGATGAAGGATATTGTCCGCAGGGGTTTAGAGTCAGGAGCAAGGTATTCGTTAATGACTTCAGCAAGTACTGAATCATTTGGATTCTTTGAAGGCAGGTTCAGCCTTTGTGATTTGTCCACAGCCTCCTTCATACTTTGCTCAATCCGTTTTCCAGTTCCAAATCTTCTCTTTTTCTGAGCTTTGCCAATATACTATCCTTTATCATCCAACTTTTTACTATTAAGGTCATTTATAGTTTTTGCTGCTTCATCAGCATTTTTCAAAATTTTGAGAACTGGTTCGCAGTTTAGGGTGTTTTTCAGAAACTTCACATTCAAAGTATATAAGTCCAGAAGATAGACACATATAATTGTTGGCGTAGACATGCTGCGAGACTTCAAAATACTGATTGCCAATTTCCGATGATTCGTATGGCAATTCTCGTTACAAGATGCAGATGAGTAAATGATGGGGTTTTGATAAATATAAAGATTTTTCGGAAATTCAAAGATCAATGAAGTTGTTAACAAGTTTACTGCTAATGTGGCGAGATATGAAAGGTTCCCCGGTAATAATGATGAAGGGGTAATCATTATAATAAGGCTTATTCGAATGAACAATTGAAGTTGGTTTGCTGGAGCTGTGACAAAACTGTCTATTTTGAAACGGAATTGAAAAGTTATTTTAGCTAGTAAATGCCAAAGGGTCTAACACGGATACGTGTCGAACTATGACTTGGGTTTTGAGAGTTTTTCCAGGTGTATAACTGTGGGTAACATGTGGTTGGATCATCATCTCGATTGTTCCTTAGTTGAAGTGTCTTTAGGAATTTTGAAGGCTTTGAGCACATATTGTAATCGTTAATACATATGATGTTCTAACACAGTTTTGAAGTCAAAGTATAGCTTTGAAAGATATAGGAATCTAAGAGTGATGATACTGGTTATATTTCGAATTGAATTATGCGATTTCAAAATCAGAATATGTAATTGAATTTGAATGAGTATGATTGTTTTGATTTATATGAAAGAATGGATATTGTTGTGAAAGTAGGGAGTATAGTTGATGATTGCTGAATCAGTTTCGAAAAATGTAATATATTAATTGTGAATTTATATATCTCTCGGGTATTACCTACCCGTTAAAAAAAAATTTCACAATTAATATTTTGTACAAAAGAAGTTTATTACAGTCTTTATGAAAATATATGTGTATATTTTCTTTAGATGTAATATAGATTTAATGAGTTAATATTAAATTAAACTCATTTATTTTATGGTTGGAACTAGAATTGAGTAATCCCTAAAACTTTATAAATTGCATAAATATTTCTTCAATAATATTGAAATTATGAATCATTACTTTGTTATTTGTTGGTTTTCGTGAAATTCTTGTGAACTTCGCGAGGTACGAATGATGTTATTTGAAAAGTTTCGAGTACATCGATGATGAAAGCGTAAAATCAAACATATATTCGAATAATACACTTGATTTATTATAAATTGGATTTTTTATTGAATTGAGACAGAGATTGTAATTAACGATGGTTAAGTTGCGGACGAAGGACGTACATCATTGCATATTTGTAATATGAATTAACTGAGTAGTTAAGATTCACACATACTAGCTTAGTACGGGAAGATTTATTATGGTTTAAAAATTTATACATATAAAATATACATATAAATCTTTCGATTGGAAATGAGTTAATACTTCATAACGCGTTGATATAATATATTTGTTGTTGATTCGTAATGATGTCCACAATGATTCTTGAACTGACAGAGTTTGTGATGTTACAGGTGCTGTTGATTCTGACGATACTGACGGCACTGACTGTGTTGATGATGCTACGGTCCTGTTGATGCTGTTGGTAAAACAATTCTAGCTTGTAAATCGTACACCATTTTCGATCAAAGTTTCTACTCTACTATCTCCGTTCACTCATCCGATTTACGGTCAGAATTAAATAATCTCTAAGATTTTGGAGATTACATAACTGCCGCAGGGATATCTCTTCAATGAAGTTTATGAAATAATACTTCATCGTTTGTTGTTGTTGATATTCCTGGATATTTACAGGGCGTATGACGTTGATGTTTGAGATACATATTGTGATGTTGCGGTGTGGGATGTGGATGTTGTTGTTGGTGGTGGTGATGGTACTGTTGGTGTTGCTGATGGTGGTACTGTTTATGCTGCTGGTGCTGGTGCTGGTGTTTGTAACCTTTGCACCATATTCTCCAAAGCCACTACTCGAGCGCGAAGCTCGTTGACTTCTTCTATTACACCGGGGTGATTGTCGGTTCGGACGATCGGATAAATAAAATCTAGAATTTGGTGTAGTATGTAATCGTGACGAGATACTCTAGAAATAAGAGAGAAAATGGTGTTTCTGATAGGTTCGCCGGTAAGTGCTTCAGGTTCTTCGCCAAGAGGGCAATGTGGTGGATGGAAGGGATCACCTTCTTCTTGTCTCCAATGATTAAGGAGGCTACGAACCCATCCCCAATTCATCCAGAATAGATGATGACTAATTGGTTGATCCATTCCGGTCACACTGCTTTCGGAACTTGAGTGGGATTCCATTTCGGAATCCGAGGGACTTGAACTAATGACGAATTCCATTTCGTACGATTGAATAAATAATTTTTCGATATGAAATGATTTTCCAGCTATCGGGTGGTATTCTAATTATATAGAGCAAAAGGTTTCGTAGATTACGGAGGAATCTACGGAATATGTCAGGCAAAGTTTACAATAACAGATACGCTAAGATATGAATTAGCATATACGCTAAGATATGAATTTTGTCTATACACTATTCATGCAATCAATGCAATAAGATGTGTCTAGACTAAGAATGATAAGCAGGTAATTTCCGACAAGAATGATGAGCAAAACTTTTGAAATGCAGACACGGTCGAAGTCCAGACTCACGAATGCATCCTAACGACTATCAGTTAGACACACTAATGTAGACCTGGTTCGCTAAGACCACCGCTCTGATACCAACTGAAAGGACCCGTTCATATACATTATAAACGATTCACAATAGTTGATTACATCGCGAGGTATTTGACCTCTATATGATTCATTTTACAAACATTGCATTCGTTTTTAAAAGACAAACTTTCTTTACAACGAAAGTTGATGGCATGCACACCATTTCATAATACATCCAACTATAATTGGCTTAATAATAATCTTGATGAACTCAATGACTCGAATGCAACGTCTTTCAAAATATGCCATGAATGACTCCAAGTAATATCCTTAAAATGAGCTAATGCACAGCGGAAGATTTCTTTAATACCTGAGAATAAACATGCTTTAAAGTGTCAACCAAAAGGTTGGTGAGTTCACAGGTTTATCATAACAATCATTTCAATATATTAATAGACCACAAGATTTCCGTTTATAAATATATGTACACTCGCAAGTGTATAAAAGTATTCTATAAGTTGTAGGCACCCGGTAACAAGCCTTAACGTTCATGTTTTACCCTCTGAAGTACACCAGATCAGGTGTGTTTAAAATAACCTCGAAGTACTAAAGCATCCCATAGTCAGGATGGGGTTTGTTAGGCCCAATAGATCTATCTTTAGGATTCGCGCCTGCCGTACATAGACAAGTAGTTTAATGTTACCAAGCTAAGGGTATATTTCTGGTTTAAACCCACGTAGAATTAGTTTTAGTACTTGTGCCTATTTCGTAAAACATTTATAAAAACAGCGCATGTATTCTCAGTCCCAAAAATATATATAAAAGGGAGCAAATGAAACTCACAATACTGTATTTCGTAGCAATTATGTATATGACGGCACTGAACAAGTGCAGGGTTTGTCTCGGATTCACGAACGTATCAATATTGTGATTCAATATTGCAAGAAAGTACGTAGACGCAACGAAAATGATAAACGTTAGGTTGACCTCACGAGCAATACCCTCGATTAATACCCATAACCTCCATAGCTATAACCCATAATTTCCTTAGCTCTATCCCGTTTGAAAACTTATTTTGAAATCGTCTGAGTATAACTCTGATGTCGAACGAGGGGTATATAAAATAGCTTATATTTTACTAGGAAATACTATTAAATACGATACAATTTTACACAAGATATTTATTTATTTATAGAATGGATATACTTAAACCTTGCTACAACACTTATAGGCAGTGTACCTAATCGTACAGTAGTGTAGTTTTTAGTAAGTCCGGTTCGTTCCACAGGGAGATCTTTAAGCAAAGCTCAACGCTATATTAGTTTACTTTTATAAAAATACAAATATATATATAAGTAATATTATTATTATAAAGAGGGGTTTTTACCGTTTAATGACCGGGTTGTCGATTTTAAAACTTTAGTCGCAGTTAAAACCTAATGTAAAATATAAAATAAATACAAGACTGTAAATTAAAGCATAAAGTAAATAATGATAATGAAATTGCGAATAATAAAAATGCGATAAAAATTAAATTGCGATAATTAAAAAGTATGATAATTAAAAGTGCGATAAAATGAAATAACAATAAATAAAAGTGCGATAATTAGAAGTGCAATTAAATATAAAATAAAGGAAATTAAATATGAAATAAAAGAATTATGCTTATTTAAACTTCCGTAATCATGATGTTTGACGTGTTGATTTTAGTTTTATGCCCTTGGGTTAATTGTCCTTTGTCCTGGATTATTCAATATGTCCGTCTGGTTTTTGTCCATAACAGTCCATCAGTCATAAATATAAATTGCAAGTGTCCTTGTCAAATTATTATTATACCCGAAGATAAATATTCCAACTAATTGGGGATTCGAATTGTAACAAGGTTTTAATACTTTGTTTAATGAATACACCAGGTTATCGACTGCGTGTAAACCAAGGTTTTACTACTTTGTTAACAATTACACCAATTACCCTTGAATGTAATTTCACCCCTGTTTTAATTATTCTAGTGGCTATTAATCCATTCCCGTGTCCGGTTAAATGAACGATTATTCGTACATATAAATACCCAGCCCATCGTGTCCGATCGAGTGTATATGGTAATTTATAGGGACGCCCAATTGTAAATCTTTATATTAACATTAACAAACTTTCATTTAGTTAAACAAATATAAAGCCCATTAATAGCCCATAGTCTAGTTTCCACAAGTGTCGTTCTTTTGTCCAAACCCCAATTATGGTACAAAGCCCAATTACCCAATTTTAGTAATTAGCCCAACATCATGATTACTTCGTTTTAAACAAGCATAATAATAACTTAGCTACGAGACATTAATATAAAAAGGTTGAACATAACTTACAATGATTAAAAATAGCGTAGCGTTACACGGACAGAATTTCGACTTACACCCTTACAACATTCGCTAACATACCCTTATTATTAGAATTATAATTAAAATTAAAATATAAATTATAAATATAAATATATTTACGTTGAAGAGGAAGAGAAAAAAAAGATGTGTTTTTTGATCAGAATTCGGGTTGATTTATAGCCAGGAATGATTTTTGGGGCTCCGCGACTCGCGGCAAAATGGCCTTCAAACTCCGCGAGTCGCGGAGAGGTATTTTCAGTTTACACCCTTGGAGTTTCCTGCTGCCGACGGTTTTAAATATATATATATAATATATATATAATTAATATAATTAATTATATATTATATTATATTTATATATATAGTTAACTTGTAATTTTTAGTCCGTTGCGTCGAGCGTTAAGAATTGACTCTGGTCCCGGTTCCGGATTTTCGAACGTCCTCGCGTACAATTTAATATCTTGTACTTTGCGTTTTGAATCTTGTACTCTTGTGAATTTGAGACGTTTCTTATCAATAATTGGAACCTTTTTGATTGTCTTTTGTTCTTTTGAGCTTTCTGGTCGTTTGCGTCTTCAAATCGTCGAATCTGTCTTTTGTCTTCACCTTTTATTATTTAAACGAATATCACTTGTAAATAGAACAATTGCAACTAAAAGCTTGTCTTTCTTGAGGAATAATGCTATGAAATATATGTTCGTTTTTAGCATTATCAAATATTCCCACACTTGAGCGTTGCTTGTCCTCAAGCAATATTGTCTTGAAATACTAGAATCACTTCTTTATTCTTCACACTTTGTACATCAGTGATTCTTATACGGCGGTATAAACAATGGTAGTAACGATATGGTTTACAGTCCCACATGACTATAAAAATTTAGATCCATTAAGGAAATTGGATCTTTATGAAAACATTTGATCTTTTGAAAATTAAATCTAGTTTTTACCCTAGATAAGTTTTCCGGAATAACCCTTTACCGGTGTTTGCAAAATATTTTTGTGGGTTTGGTGGGTTTCAGATTTGAAAATTTTAGCTCAAAACTTGCGGTTTTGTGTCACCCACTTGCTAACCTTGTATTAGGAAAGCAACACGTCCAGTTTACTTGTCCCGTATATTACCTTTCGGCAAACTACCGTCCGGTTGTAAAGGAAAGCGTTGAACAAGCAACTGTTTAAGGCAATGTCCCGTGACATGCTTTTGATTATGGTCTATAACGTGTCGGACGCTAGAACTATCCTTGGTAGGAGCGATAGTAAAGATCATCCTATGATTTTTCGGTCTGGCACAAGGTCCTGTCTCCGACCATGCTATGCAACCACCGTTCTTACGGTTGACACCCGATTTAGTTCAGGTGACCTAATGAATTCCAGGTGAATTCCTAGGATTTTACGTTCAATGGTAATGAACGCATTGAAAATGGTTTTTCAGAAAACAAATCGGTTTGTAATTTTTGATCAAAATATTTTCTCGTTCAAGCTCGAGTTTAGATATCATTGAATTCCATGAGTTTGAATTCTCAATCTTTAAGGTCAATCTCAAGGATTGAGTAATATCAGGCTTAAAAGCTGATTTTTGATCTTTAAGAAGATTATCCTTTCTGGGGATCTGATTCATTAGTCTTATCAAGCTAATTTGCACGGTGCCTCCCCATTGTACGAGATAAATCCTTCTCATGGTTAGGATAAATCTGACCACTTGGCGACCCTGTTTGATGCTGAGGTCCGTGGATTTCCTGCTGATTTTAGTGATGACTTTTCTAGATTTTTCGTCAACCTACAGCTGGTCTGAACGACAACTTCATGACCTAAATCAAGAAGCGCGTGTCTTTTTCGGAAGACTTTACTTCCTTTTAATGATGGAATTGATTCATCGTGTAGATCCATCTCTTCTTTTCTTTCATCGGGTAAAACAGTTTAGTTTAGTTCAAAGCAAAAGTATTTTCAGTTATTTGTTACAAATATATGTGGCATATGTTTAAAATAACTTGGTAAATTTTCCCACACTTGGCTTTTTATTTTTCTTTTTATCGTCCTCTATTCCATTTTAAATGAATTTTAACATTTTAGTTTGTTTCTCAATTTATGTCCTTTCCGAGTTAACAATAATTTCGGTGTTAAAACCTAGTTTTATCGTTCATAAATATGTATAAACATGATTTGAATTCATTTAATTAAAAATTTTGAAAAATTTTACTAGAATTGGGTAGTCAGTATATAAGACTAGGGCTGTTCTTTTTTATCAGAGAGCACTAGATTCTAATACAACTACTGCTTTACTAGTATTTTTAATGGTAACCAAGTGTTTAATATAAAAATTTTAAGATCCGAAAGAATTTAATCCCTTCCCACACTTAAGATCTTGCAATGCCCTCATTTGCAAGAAATCAGTAACAATTTAAATTATTGAGGGTGATTTGTGTGAAAATGATTAAATTTTTACCAAAGTTTCCAAATATATTGGCGTTTGTTTGCTGAATGATAAATGGTGCACGTCATTTGTTCATTCCGTCTTGTTGTTATTTCACATACATTTTGCATCATTTTCGTCAAAATTACTTGCTTTTGCTGAACTTAATGCCAGTCTTTGAAAATGCGTTGTTTTACCCTGTTGTGTACATAAGATAAACTGCAAACATATATACATATTTTTGAAGTTTGGTATATTACCCCACATTCAAAAATTATTAAAATCTAAGTATAAAAGTTAGATAAATATAAAAATGATTACAATATTAACAAAAAATATTAAACATATCAATAATCACAAATTACAAAATAAAAATAAAAATAAGTAAACTAAGGATGATATTGGTACCAATAGGGGTTCCACGCATAACCATAAGTGCTATAGAATGCCTCGGCAGGGTCATACGTAGGATATGGTGGCTGCATCTCTATCGACCAAGGAGGGAAGACGGGTTTCGGTGTAGGAATATAGTTTCTACCTATGTGTTGGCAATGCGCTATGATCTGGTTCTGATGAACTTGCCAATCTTCAAATGCTCTCTGTCTAGCATTTTCGTATTCCTGAGAAGCTATAAACCTTTGCATTTCTTGCATCTGGTTCCCCCCTCCTACATTACCTTGTTCCTGGTTTCTCTCTACCTGTGGATGTCTACCATTGTATCGTACTGCGGCGTTATTTCGCCGCTTCAACACTTTCGCACCATGGTATACATTTAAACCTATAGTGTCGCGGGGTTCCGGCTCTTCTACTAATAATCCCCCCCGACTTATATCCACACCGAGATATTCACCAATCAAAGTAATAAAAATACCACCCCCTATTATGCTATGTGGACGCATCCCTCGAACCATAGCTGATAAATAATAACCCACACAATATGGTATACTTACAGCGCTGTGTGGGTCTCGAATACACATATGGTAAAACAAATCTTGTTCATTTACCTTTTCTTTGTTTTTACCCCTTTGTGTAATCGAGTTAGCTAAAAATCTATGTATTACTCTTAATTCGGCTCTATCTATATCCAAATAAGAGTAGTTTCCCCCTTTGAAACGGTGGTGGCTTGTCATTTGACTCCACACACCGTGTGTATCAAAATTTTCATCTATTTTCCTACCGTTTAGTATCAATCCTCTACAATCGGCAGACGCTAACTCCTCAGGCGTATATATACGTAAAGCCTGAGCCATGTCCAGTAAAGACATGTGGCGCATCGAACCGCCTAACAAAAATCTAACAAAAGAACGATCGGTTAAACTGGCTACCCGATCATTCAACTCTATACTACATAACAACTCTTCACACCATACTTTATATACAGGTCTGCGTATGGTGAATAAACATATCCAGTCATTAAAATAAGAATTACCATACCTCTGTACCAGTAATTCCCTAATTGGCCCGGCCAATTCTACAGCTTCCAAGGGTCCCCATTCTATGACCCTTGGTACCTCAACAACCTTAGAGTGAAGAGTATGCAAACCCCGTTGATATTTTGGATAATCTATCCAAAGTCTGTCAAATCGCAGGTTCGGGTGCAACTGTTCCAAGTGCATATCTGAAAAGGTCATGACTGGATGAGGTACATCCTGCTTGTAGTAGTTATCTACCTCCTGTTGTTCCAAGTTCTCAGCAGGAGCATGACGGGCTTGGGATGAAGATTCACCCCTTTCATTCTGCAAAACACATCAAACACAAATTTTGTGCATCCAAATATGCATTAGTGTCAGCAAAATCATCAATCAAAATAATTACAATGACATTATCAATTTATATCAAACTTAAGCTTATTTTCACATTTTTATCAAATCTACACTTTTTCAAATAAGCATATACGAAAATTTTCGCCAAGTTCATAAGCATTCAACTCAAATAACATGTCAAAATAATCATTACTAGCAAATAAACAAGTCTCAAATGGCATTATCTTTCAAAAATCAAGTTCATGAATTTTGGACTTGAAAAAGTCCACTTTAATTCTCAAAATCATGTTTAGGTTCAAAGTTTGGATCATTTAACTACCTAGACATGTTACACTACTCAATTTAGCAACAATTCATGACAAAAATCGGCCATAACCTGTTTATATCAAAAAGCCCCAAATTTGCTCAAGAACACAAACCCTAGATTCTAAAGATTTTGAAGTTTTTGGCTTCAAATCATGTTAACAAGCATCAATCTAGGTTATACATGCATAATATACTAACAATTTAACACTAATTACACTAAAAATTAACAAAATTCAAATTATGAAAATATGCTCAAGAACACACTAAAATTCGGATTTAAAGGTGATTTGGGGTGTAATTGTACCTGTTTTCTTGAGTAGTTCCTAGATATCATCCTTCTCAACATGATTGTAGTGAAAAATTTGAAGATTAACGGTGAAAAATTGAGTTTTTGGGATGATTTTTGTGGGTTTTTTCGGGTTTTTTCGAAGTGCAGTATGTGTGTGTGTGTTATTCTGTTCGTGTAGCTGGTTATATTTTTTTTCTGTAATTTTGTCCCTCCGCGAGTCGCGGAGGTTTTCACTCAAAACTCCGCGAGTCGCGGAGTTACTTTTTTTTTTTTTTTTTTTTTTTTTTTTTTTTTTTTTTTTTTTTTTTTTTTTTTTATAATCTTTAACTTATAAAACAATTAAGAAATTAATTTTAAAATTTTGTTTCCCTTGTTATTTAGGACGAGGTCGTTTCGGATTGATGTCCTAGTCCGTCCCTCGACAAAATTTTTAAAATTTGTCTTTTTGTAGCGATTGTTTTAAAAGCTAAGATTTTTGGGTTTTTTCAATGTTTTTGGCATACTTTAAATCAATAAGATTAAAAATAATGATAATAAAAGTTCTCGTCCCTCCCTCGGGTAAAGCAATTTCGGTTCAAAGACCTAGTCTTCAACTTACGACGAATTTTAAAAATCATATTTTTAACTTAATGAGATAAAGTAAATTTTTGTTTTTAAATTCACACAACTTAAATAATAAATTCAAAATTAAAAAATTAAAAATTAAAAATTCACACCAAACTTAAAATTTGAAATGCATAAAATTAAAATTTCATATTTTAAAAATTAAAAATTCACACCAAACTTAATTTAAAAATTCATAAATTCATATCAAACTTATATTAATTTTTCAAATATTTACAATTTTAAATATATTGTTTTTATAAAGTTTACAATATTAATTTAAGGTTTAAATATTAAGATTAAAAACATAATAAAATTAAAAATCTTTTTGTCTTTTTATCCCACTTTAATCAATCAAATATTATCAAAAATATGCGCCCCTCTTTTCGGTAAAGTAATTTCGGTTCCAAGACCTAATTTAACTCATGACGAATTTTTAAAATATTTTGGGTTGATTGATTAAAGATATTTATACCTTAAGAATAAACGTTAAATTTCGCAGTGATGTAATAAATTTTTGAACAATATCAATAATTTCGGTCGCCAAACCTAATTTTATTTAATACCAATTTAATACTTTTTAGCGAACAAATTAGCGTTTATTATCAAAAGGTTAAAAATAAAAATAAAAACTGTACAGACATACCTGTGAAATAGATTTCTTAGTTATATGATCTATTATATTCATAAGATAGTCGGTTTAATTGGTTTTCCATGGCTGCATAGGCGTAACCTCGAGCATTCATTGTCTTTTCTTCTAAACATATGGACGGTCCGTCTCTGCATAAAGTAACAAATTCGGTATTTGAATAGGTTTGATTATTTGAACATTTACCTCCATGTGACCATTTTCCGCATTTGTGACATTTTTCTAGGTGTCGTGCTCTTCTTTTCGCTGCGGATTTTGATTTTCCTTTACCAAATTGTAACTTATTATCTTCGCATCTGGATCCTTTTCTAACTCCGTCCATTCTTTCTCTGATTACTGATACTATTTCGCTCAGGAGTATGTCATTATTACGTTTAGTGATCAAAGCGTGTAGCATTAGACCATGGTTTAGTTCACAGGCAGTCTTCATTTCGTAAAAACCTAAAAAATAAAAATTCAGAATGGGGGGAGAAGACTAGTTCTTTAGGGTCTGCTAGGGAAAGACCATACGTGTTCCATTTTCGAGAACTACACGAAAACAGACAATCTAACTCTAACAGAAATACATATTATCCTTTAAAGACTTGATTCTCCCCACACTTAGTTAGCTGTGGTATCGAAATTGTGATTAACTTCGTTGTCGACTTCCATCGGACCCTGTATGTAATGTTTAACTCTGTGACCATTAACTTTAAATTCAATCCCATTTGAATTTATCAATTCTATCGTTCCGTATGGGAAAACTCTTTTGACTATGAATGGTCCAGACCATCTTGATTTCAATTTTCCAGGAAATAGCTTGAATCGTGAATTGAAAAGAAGAACTCTGTCTCCTTCTTTAAATTCTTTTGAACTTCTGATTCTTTTATCATGCCATTTCTTTGTTCTTTCTTTATAGATTAACGAATTTTCGTATGCTTCATGTCTTAATTCTTCTAATTCGTTTAGTTGACTTAATCGTAGACGTCCGGCTTCATGTAAATCAAGATTACATGTCTTCAAAGCCCAAAATGCTTTGTGTTCAATTTCTACTGGAAGATGACATGCTTTTCCATAAACAAGTCTAAAAGGTGTGGTTCCAATTGGAGTTTTGTAGGCTGTTCTAAAAGCCCAGAGTGCATCCTCCAATTTAATGGACCATTCCTTTGGATTTGATCCTACGGTTTTCTCTAGAATACGTTTTAAAGCTCGGTTTGTATTTTCAACTTGTCCACTTGTTTGTGGATGATATGCGGTGGAGATTTTATGAGTTACTCCATATCTTTTAAGAACTTTCTCAAGTTGATTATTACAGAAATGAGTACCCCGATCACTTATTAAAGCTTTCGGTGTTCCAAACCTTGCAAAAAGACGTTTTAAAAAATTGACTACAACTCGTGCATCGTTAGTTGGGAGAGCTTGTGCTTCCGCCCATTTAGATACATAATCAATGGCTACGAGTATATATAGATTATTATGAGATTTTGGAAATGGACCCATAAAGTCAATACCCCAAATGTCAAATACTTCACATACTTGGATGACATTTTGTGGCATTTCATCACGTTGACTTATTTTTCCGGCCCTTTGACATGCATCACAGGATTTGCAAAGAAGGTGTGCGTCTTTGTAAATTGTAGGCCAATAGAATCCAGCTTCATAAACTTTTCTTGCTGTTAGTTGAGGCCCATAATGCCCTCCTGTTGGTCCTGTGTGACAATGGTTTAAAATTTTACTAGCGTCATTTCCAAATACACATCGGCGTATTATTCCATCGGGACAACTTTTAAACAGATGTGGATCTTCCCAGAAATAGTGTTTTATATCACTGAAGAATTTCTTTCGTTTTTGGTACGATAATCCTTTTTCAAGGAATCCACAAACTAAGTAGTTTGCATAGTCTGCAAACCATGGGATTTCTTTATAATCTATCTTCAATAGATATTCATCAGGAAAGTTGTCTTGTATGGCTGATTCATTCAGAACTTCTAATTCGGGATTTTCAAGACGAGAAAGATGATCAGCGGCGAGATTTTCTGCTCCCTTTTTATCTCGGATTTCAATATCAAACTCTTGTAAGAGTAAAATCCAACGGATTAATCTTGGTTTAGCATCTTGTTTTGAAAATAGGTATCTAAGAGCAGAATGGTCGGTATAGACCACCGTTTTTGCTAGAACGAGATATGATCGAAATTTGTCAAAAGCAAAGACAATAGCAAGGAGTTCTTTTTCAGTAGTTGTATAGTTCGTTTGTGCTCCTTGTAATGTCTTACTAGCATAATATATAGGTTGAAATCGTTTTTCAATCCTTTGTCCTAAAACGGCTCCCATTGCAAAATCACTTGCATCGCACATTAGTTCGAATGGTAGATTCCAATTTGGTGTTATCATGATCGGCGCATTAGTGAGTTTTTCTTTAAGAATATTAAAAGATTTGATACATTCATCTGAAAAGATGAATGGCGCATCCTTTTCTAGGAGTTTATTCATAGGAGTGGCAATTTTAGAAAAATCTTTTATGAAACGTCGGTAAAAACCGGCATGCCCTAGAAAACTCCTAACTCCTCTAACATTTGTGGGATGTGGAAGTTTAGCAATTACATCTACTTTAGCTCTATCCACTTCAATTCCTTCTTTTGAAATTTTATGTCCAAGAACGATGCCTTCTTTAACCATGAAATGGCATTTCTCCCAATTAAGTACTAGATTTGATTTTTCGCATCTAATTAGCATTCGTTCCAGATTAACTAGACATGATTTAAATGTATCACCGAAGACTGAAAAGTCATCCATGAATACTTCCATACATTCTTCTATCATGTCATGAAAAATCGCCATCATGCACCTTTGAAAGGTTGCAGGGGCGTTGCAAAGTCCAAATGGCATGCGTTTGTAAGCAAAAGTACCATAAGGGCACGTGAATGTGGTTTTCTCTTGATCCTCGGGTGCTATTGGAATTTGAAAATATCCGGAAAATCCATCTAGAAAACAATAGTAACTATTTCCGGCTAATCTTTCCAACATTTGATCTATGAAAGGTAAGGGAAAGTGATCTTTTCTGGTGGCGTCATTTAATTTTCTATAATCAATACATACACGCCATCCTGTTACAGTCCTAGTAGGAATAAGCTCATTTTTCTCATTTGTGATAACAGTCATGCCACCCTTCTTAGGTACGCATTGAACTGGGCTTACCCATGGACTATCAGAAATTGGATATATCAAACCTGCATCTAGCAGTTTAATAATTTCCTTTTTAACTACATCTTGCATATTAGGATTTAGTCTTCGTTGGCGTTGCACATACGTTTTATGACCTTCTTCCATAAGGATTTTATGTGTGCAATACGAAGGACTTATTCCTTTAATATCATGAATCTTCCATGCAATGGCTGGTTTATGAGCTTTCAACACAGAAATGAGCTGTGATTTCTCATTTTCAGTAAGAGAAGACGATATTATTACAGGTAATTCAGATTCACCATGTAAATAAGCGTATTCCAAATGGTTTGGAAGTGGCTTTAACTCTAATTTCGGAGGTTCTTCTATCGATGATTTATATCGATATCTGTCTTCTTCTTTTAGCATTTGAATTTCTTCTGTTGTTGGTTCATATCCATTAGCTATAAGTGTAGCTAACATTTCAGATTCATCAATTGGTTCATTTCCTTCTCCTAAAGAACATTCTCCTGTTCCTTGTAATTCTGGAAATTCTTCTAATAATTCTGCATGTGCATCTATAGTTTGAATATAATAACATGTATCATCTGCAGATTGTGGTTGTTGCATGGCTCTATCAACTGAAAAGGTAACACTCTCATCCTCTATACTTAGGGTCAGTTTCTTACCGAACACGTCTATCATTGCTTTAGCCGTGTTTAAGAATGGTCTTCCTAATATGAGAGGAACTTGAGAATCTTCTTCCATGTCCAAAACAACAAAATCTACTGGAAATACTAAAGTACCAACTTTAACTAGCATGTTTTCCATTATCCCTCTAGGATATTTTATTGATCTATCGGCTAGTTGTATGCTTATTCTGGTTGGTTTCAATTCTCCAAGGTCTAGTTTAGCGTATAGTGAATACGGCATTAGATTTATACTAGCACCTAAGTCTGCCAATGCTTCTATTGAACTAAGACTACCCAGAAAACATGGAATTGTGAAACTTCCTGGATCAGATAGTTTTTCTGGTATCTTATTCAACAGCACTGCTGAACAATTAGCATTCATAGTAACAGCCGAGAGTTCTTCCATTTTCTTTCTATTCGTGATTAGATCTTTCAAGAATTTAGCATACCTTGGCATTCCTGAAATCACATCAATGAAAGGAAGATTTACATTTATCTGTTTAAACATATCCAAGAATTTGGATTGCTCGGCTTCAAGTTTTTCCTTCTTCATTTTACTCGGGTAAGGAAGTGGTGGTTGGTATGGTTTAACATAAGGTTTAGCCTTAACTGTGTTATCTTCATTAACCTTTTCAACTACCGGTTCTTTTTCCTTATCTTGATCAGGTTGTGGTTCTTGTGGAGTAGGAATAGTTTCATCAGAAGTTATAGGTATTTCAGGTGGTTTAAGTGTTGTACCACTTCTTGTGGTAATAGCTTTAGCTGTTTCATTCCGGGGGTTAGCATTTGTATCACTTGGTAGACTTCCCGGTTTTCTTTCACCTATTAACCTTGCTAGGTTACTTACTTCTTGTTCTAGATTTTGAATAGAAGCTTGTTGATTTCTAAATGCTTGAGCATTTTGTTCATTGGTTTGTTTTTGAGATGTAAAAAACTGCGTTTGAGTTTCAACTAGCTTCGTCATCATATCTTCTAAATTCGGCTTTTTATCATCGGTTTGTTGTGGTGGTTTGTTTTGAAAATTCGGTCTTTGCTGATTGTAAGCATTGTTGGATAATTGTTGATTGCTAGGACCTTGTTGGTTGTTGTATGGAATATTTCGGTTATAATTCTGGTTTTGATTGTAAATCGGTCTTGGCGGTTGATAATTATTCTGATAATTATTTCCAGGCCTTTGGTTTATGTATGAAATATTCTCTCTTTGTTCCATTGTTAATTCAATACTGAGACAATCTTTTGTCAAATGTGGTCCTCCACACTGCTCACAACTAATTCGTATAGCATGAATATCTTTAGTCATCTTTTCCATTCGTCTCTCGAAAGCATCTATCTTTGCCGATATGGAATCTAAGTCATGGCTAGAATCGGCTCTAGCTGCTTTAGATGATCTAATGATATCTTTTTCTTGGTGCCACTCATGTGAGTGGGAAGCAGTATTATCAATAATTTTGTAAGCATCAGTTTCGGTTTTCTTCATAATAGAACCACCAGCTGCTATATCTATATCTTTCCTTGTAGTGATGTCGCATCCTTGGTAAAATATTTGTACTATTTGACAGGTGTCTAAACCATGTTGCGGACATCCTCTTAATAACTTTCCATATCTTGTCCACGCCTCATATAGAGTTTCATTTGGCTTTTGTGTGAACGTAACAATTTCTGCTTGAAGTCTTACGGCTTTTGATGCAGGAAAGAATTGTTTAAGAAATTTATCAATTAAAACGTCCCATGTATCGATCGCCCCTTCAGGTAACGATTCCAACCAATCTTTGGCTTCTCCTTTTAAAGTCCAGGGAAATAACATGAGATATATCTGTTCATCCTCCACTTCTCGTATTTTAAATAGTGTGCAGATCCTATTAAAGGTACGTAGATGTTCATTTGGATCTTCCTTCGGCGCACCACTAAATTGGCATTGATTAGTCACCATGTGTAAAATTTGTCCTTTGATTTCATAATCTGGCGCATTAATGTCTGGATGAGTAATTGCGTGACCTTGGCCAGTGCGTTTAGCTCTCATTCGGTCTTCCATACTTAAAGGTTCCAGATTCTCCATAATTGAATTTGTTGAATCGGTATCACTAGATGATTCTGATTTAATAGTTCGTTCCTCAACAATCTCTGTTTGAATGATTGGTGGTTCCGGAGGAAAGTTTAATGGTTCAGGATCTACGAACCGTTCCTGAATATTTTCTGGATTCTCAATTGTGAGGTTTGTTTCAAAAACTGGATTATCGGAAATTTGAACTGAAGTACTTGGTCGACTGGATGACGATTCTAAAGAAAAATCAACGGCGGTTATATTTGTTAAACGATGTCTTGATCGAGTTACAGGTGGTGAACGTACAAAAGGTGATGAACGTCTTGCTCGGTGCATTCACAGAATATCCTATTAGTTTTTAAAAGGAAAGAAAAATTATAATAAGTTATCCAATCAATAGACTTTTCTGATTTTGCCCACGTTTCGAATAGCCAAAAGATGCAGCAGAGGGGCAGGATTCGTTTGGTCTCAATATAATTGAGGACTGTTTGGCTCCAATAACCCGGTCCACGTACAAATCCAACTATTACTACGAACCAGAAAATTTTGATGTCTATTAATTTAACCACTCAAAATAAATTTTCGTAATTTTAAGAAATTTAGATAAGAAGTAGAAAAAAAATTCTAAGTCCTAAAAACTAGAATGGCGAGAAATAAGAGAGAAAAAGAGTTCGTCGAAAAAGGTCGAAAAAGAAAAATTGTTGAAAAATAAAAGGTGACGGAAAAATAAAAGAAACTTATAAAAACTTAAAATTACTTAACTAATTTAACCTTATTACTACAACTAACTTAAAATTATAATCGCAAATTGAAATTACTAATTGGAATGATAATTGATACATAGTAAAAGGTCTAAAAATATTAAAGCTTACAAGAAAAACTAAATCCCAAATGGAAATAACTTAAAAAGAAACTAAAACTTAAAAAGGCGTCGCAAAATTCTAAAGCACCTAAATCTTAGTCTAAAGAAAAAGCACTTAAGGAATTCTACGGCAAAGCCTAAAAATCTAGGAGTAAAAATGACTATAGCGAAAACTAAGTTTAAAATTAAATATGAGCTAAAAATACAAATATTATGCTACAACGATTAAAAAGGTACAAAATATAAAAATATACAAAAAGTTGTAAAAAGTACAATTTTTATAAAAAATATTATTTTTATATTATTTATTTATTTAATAAAACTACAAATAATACAATTTTAATAAAACTAATTAAATAAAATACATATATAAAGTAAAAAGTAAAAATAAAACTAAAATTAATAATAATAATAATAATAATTAAGTTAAATAATAATAATAATAATTAAAAATAACCCGTGATTAGGGTTTTGTCCGTGTGTCAGAAACCCTCCGCGAGTTGCGGTGAATAAAGAGGAAAACCCCGCGAGTCGCGGGGTTCAGGAATTCAGTTGACAGGTTTTGTTTTTACGCGTTTTTCTTTATTTTTTTATTTTTTTTTTTTTTCTGTTTTCTGTTTTTAATTTAAATAAACGATTTTTAATAAAATTTATATTTTTATAAATTAAAATAAAGATAAAGAAACTTATAAAACTTAAATATTTAACAAAATCTTAAAAATACTTATATTTTTGTTTTTCTTTTTATATTTTTGAATAATTAAAACGTAATTTTTACAAAAACGACTTTTAGTAAACTAAAAAAAAAATCTTTTTTTTTTTTATTAGCGTTGCGCTTCCGGCTTTTAAGATGAGTTCCCCGGCAGCGGCGCCAAAAATACTTGATATCGAACGAGGGGTATATAAAATAGCTTATATTTTACTAGGAAATACTATTAAATACGATACAATTTTACACAAGATATTTATTTATTTATAGAATGGATATACTTAAACCTTGCTACAACACTTATAGGCAGTGTACCTAATCGTACAGTAGTGTAGTTTTTAGTAAGTCCGGTTCGTTCCACAGGGAGATCTTTAAGCAAAGCTCAACGCTATATTAGTTTACTTTTATAAAAATACAAATATATATATAAGTAATATTATTATTATAAAGAGGGGTTTTTACCGTTTAATGACCGGGTTGTCGATTTTAAAACTTTAGTCGCAGTTAAAACCTAATGTAAAATATAAAATAAATACAAGACTGTAAATTAAAGCATAAAGTAAATAATGATAATGAAATTGCGAATAATAAAAATGCGATAAAAATTAAATTGCGATAATTAAAAAGTATGATAATTAAAAGTGCGATAAAATGAAATAACAATAAATAAAAGTGCGATAATTAGAAGTGCAATTAAATATAAAATAAAGGAAATTAAATATGAAATAAAAGAATTATGCTTATTTAAACTTCCGTAATCATGATGTTTGACGTGTTGATTTTAGTTTTATGCCCTTGGGTTAATTGTCCTTTGTCCTGGATTATTCAATATGTCCGTCTGGTTTTTGTCCATAACAGTCCATCAGTCATAAATATAAATTGCAAGTGTCCTTGTCAAATTATTATTATACCCGAAGATAAATATTCCAACTAATTGGGGATTCGAATTGTAACAAGGTTTTAATACTTTGTTTAATGAATACACCAGGTTATCGACTGCGTGTAAACCAAGGTTTTACTACTTTGTTAACAATTACACCAATTACCCTTGAATGTAATTTCACCCCTGTTTTAATTATTCTAGTGGCTATTAATCCATTCCCGTGTCCGGTTAAATGAACGATTATTCGTACATATAAATACCCAGCCCATCGTGTCCGATCGAGTGTATATGGTAATTTATAGGGACGCCCAATTGTACATCTTTATATTAACATTAACAAACTTTCATTTAGTTAAACAAATATAAAGCCCATTAATAGCCCATAGTCTAGTTTCCACAAGTGTCGTTCTTTTGTCCAAACCCCAATTATGGTACAAAGCCCAATTACTCAATTTTAGTAATTAGCCCAACATCATGATTACTTCGTTTTAAACAAGCATAATAATAACTTAGCTACGAGACATTAATATAAAAAGGTTGAACATAACTTACAATGATTAAAAATAGCGTAGCGTTACACGGACAGAATTTCGACTTACACCCTTACAACATTCGCTAACATACCCTTATTATTAGAATTATAATTAAAATTAAAATATAAATTATAAATATAAATATATTTACGTTGAAGAGGAAGAGAAAAAAAAGATGTGTTTTTTGATCAGAATTCGGGTTGATTTATAGCCAGGAATGATTTTTGGGGCTCCGCGACTCGCGGCAAAATGGCCTTCAAACTCCGCGAGTCGCGGAGAGGTATTTTCAGTTTACACCCTTGGAGTTTCCTGCTGCCGACGGTTTTAAATATATATATATAATATATATATAATTAATATAATTAATTATATATTATATTATATTTATATATATAGTTAACTTGTAATTTTTAGTCCGTTGCGTCGAGCGTTAAGAATTGACTCTGGTCCCGGTTCCGGATTTTCGAACGTCCTCGCGTACAATTTAATATCTTGTACTTTGCGTTTTGAATCTTGTACTCTTGTGAATTTGAGACGTTTCTTATCAATAATTGGAACCTTTTTGATTGTCTTTTGTTCTTTTGAGCTTTCTGGTCGTTTGCGTCTTCAAATCGTCGAATCTGTCTTTTGTCTTCACCTTTTATTATTTAAACGAATATCACTTGTAAATAGAACAATTGCAACTAAAAGCTTGTCTTTCTTGAGGAATAATGCTATGAAATATATGTTCGTTTTTAGCATTATCAAACTCTGTCGTTGTATTTTATGTATACTAATAATATCTTGAAATAATACAAAGAAAATATATATATGTAATTCGATTGAGAGAGTTTAGAGAAATATATTTTCAAATTTCTATGAAAAAATGAAACCTATTGAATTCTATTTATAATAGATTTTTGAATTATTAAAGTGAATTATTAAAGTATGAATTATTAAAGTGAATTATTAAAGTATGAATTATTAAAGTGAATTATTAAAGTATGAATTATTAAAGTGAATTATTAAAGTATGAATTATTAAAGTAAATTATTAAAGTATGAATTATTAAAGTTAAAGTAAAGTAAAAGTAAAGTAAAGTAAAGGTAAAGTTAAAGTATAGTAAAAGTATAAAAACTATGTATGTATAATACGCGTATAAATATATATAATATTAATTTAAATCGTTATATATATTTAATAAAATAAAATATAAATATCGTTATCTTTATCATACTGGTTAAGTAATGAGTTGTCAAAAGTGATTCTAGATATTTATAAAAGTTATATACGTTTTAATAATAAAGTTCTTTTTAAATTGAAAACGTCTTTGTACGTTTGAAAATAGATTAATAGAATATTATGGAAACCAATTCTCCACTAAATTTTGTATAACTTTCGTAAATGACACTTTATGTTTTTATTTATAAATAACTTTACAAATTATTCTGAATATCGTTAAGAGGAATAGATTTTCTCAAATCATAGTGGACCTCTCAATAGAGACTTGTAATCATAATTCAATATTTCTGATAATTCAATCATTTAATATATATTTTTTAATTTCGTCAAAAATCATATTGAAACAAATACGTTCGGGTAAAGTATTATACGTTTAATACTTTATTAATATTCTCAAGTTATAATATATATATATACATATACATATCTATTTATATATAACGGTTCGTGAATCGTCAGAATTTGGTCGAGGTTATAATGAATGTATGAACACAGTTTAAAATTCTTGAGATTTAACTTAACAAACTTTGCTTATCGTGTCGGAATAATATAAAGATTAAAGTTTAAATTTGGTCGAAAATTTTCGGGTCGTCACACGAGATACTCTAGAGATGAGAGAGAAAATGGTTTCTCGAACAGGTTCGCCGGTAAGTGCTTCAGGTTCATCGCTAAGAGGGCAATTCGGTGGATGGAAGGGAGCTTCGATGTGAAATGATTTTCAGATATCGGATGATGTTCTAACTATATAGAATATGAATATATAATACAAAAGATTTCGTAAAGTACAGAGGAACCTACGGCATATGTCAGGCAAGTCTACAGATGCGCTAAGATATGAATTATCAGATACGCTAAGATATGAATTTTGTCTATACACTATCAATGCAATAAATGCAGTAAGACGTGTCTAAACTTATGAATGATAAGCAGGAAATTCCCTAAGTATAATAAGCAGATGATTTCCGACTAGAAATGATAAGCAAAACTTTTTGACATGTAGATACGGTCAAAGTCCAGACTCATTAATGTATCCTAACAACTACTAGTCAGACACACTAATGCAAGGCCTGGTTCGCTAAGACCACCGCTCTGATACCAACTGAAAAGACCGGTCCTTATCCTCCTGGACGAAGTCATTAACATTTGGTTCCATTGCGATGATCGACTCCAAGTAACGTTCTAAATATGAGCAAATGCACAGCGGAAGACTTAATTCGTACCTGAGAATAAACATGCTTTAAAACATCAACATAAAGTTGGTGAGATATATAGGTTTGATGCTAGCAGTATAATAACAATGGAACACAAGATTTCGTATGTATACATTTTAATAAAAATATTCTAAGTTGTTGAGCACTTGGTAACCATACTTAACATTTAATCAACGTCGCATATTCCCTTTATTATGAAATCTCCCTACAATGTACCAAGTGTAGTAACGAAACGAAGTACTGTGCAACCGTTAAATACTGGTCGTCCAGTCCGGTTGGGGTTGTCAGGCCCGATAGATCTATCAACAGGATTCGCGTTTACAATACCCATGTAAATTGTGGTTACCAAGCTACAGGGAAATATGTCAGTGGTACAACTCAACGTAGAATATATTTTTTTTAGTCACTTGTGTCCATAACGTAAATCATAAAATACATGTATTCTCATCCCAAAATATTTAGAGTTTAAAAGGGACTATATACTCACCATACTGTATTTTATAGTAAAAATACATATAACATCATTGAACATGTATATGATTGGCCTCGATTCATGAACCTATATCATTTATATATATTAACACATATAATCGTAGTCGAACGAATTTATATATATTATTAGTGATATACTTGTTATCTTAATAGCTTATATGTTTTGCTAATGATTTAATTAATGTATTTATTTTATATACTTTTAAATAATCAATTAATATTTATTATAAGAATATGAATATAGTTTTTGTTAAATATAATAATATAAATGTTAAAATAATAATAACAATGATAATGAAAATAATAATAATAATAATGATAATTCTAGTTATAATAATAATGATAGTTTTTATGATAATAAAATGATAATTTTAGTAAAAATAATAAATTTTAATAATAATAATAATAATAATGAAAATTTTAAAATAATAATAATTATAAGTTAACAATAATAATAAATAAGTAATTACCTTAACGAAGTAATTCTTAAAATAATGCCCAAGTCTGGGTTTAAACCTGCGACGTCCCGCTAACCCGATAACATCCTTAATCATCGATCTGCTTATTGTTTTGCTATTATTATTATTACCTTAAATATATTTAACCCGTCTAACCGTCCGTTTAATAAAACCATTTAACATCTTCATCATTATAATCCTAATAACTATAATCATACATCATCATCATTTAATTACCATCATCATTCATCTTTTGTCAATATCATCTATCATCTATCATCCTTAAACCCATCGGGATTATTATAATCAGCATTCCATGATCATAATCATTTATGATCATCATTATTTCCGTGATCATGTTTATCATCCATCCACCACCATCATACTTACACAACCTCAAGTATAACACATAAAAATCACAATTATAATAATATCAACTCTTCTTTATTATCATAACCAATCATCATTCTCAACAACCCCATATTCATCATCTATATTTATATCGTTTTGTATATCTTCGTAAACATCTTGATTGTTTTTAACATAAAAGTCGACCAACACATAAATAGATGTCTGGCCCAACAGCTTTTTATTTCAACCCAACATCAATCCATTAAAATGACCCATCTATTTGATTATTCTACATCCAAAAGACCGGCTTCCCTACAATTCTCGGCCCATAATGAATTTCTACTTCCTAATTTAGCTCGTGAGCTAGAAGGGACAATCCCTTGGTCCACAAATTCTTTAATCAGCAAGTGGATACATAAAGTAATATATATGCGATGGTGTCATGGTGATGATTGAATTAGTCCACCGATACACAGAGTAAATAAGATATTAATTGTCCCATCACCTTATCTTGTTATCATTTTCACATCTTTCTTAATCCATCAATTATTCATTAAGTCTTTATTTTAAAGAAACAAAAACATTTACAGCAATAGCTGCTGTACTCGAAAGAAAGAAAAATATGGAAGAAGGCAGCGGTTTTGTTCAAGGTTTGATGATGGTGAAGTGGTGATTAAATGGAAGTGATAGGTGTTTGAAGGTAATTTTCCCGGTGGCGATTAGTTTGAAGGTGGTGGTATCGGTTTGCAAGTGATGGATTAAGATGGTTCATCATGGTGAGGTGGCGAGGGTTTACAAGTAGAGAGGAAGAGAGATATAGGAGAGAGAAGTGGGGTTTCATGGAGGTTTTACGGCTGTAAAAAAAAACAGGAAGCAAACAGTAGCAGTAGCAGAAACGATGGGTTAGTCATGGGGGTGATTGATGGCGGTTGTGGTTGAGGAGAATGGTGGTTCACGATGGTTGTGGATATTTTGAGGTGATGAGATGGGTTTCATGTCTTCAACAAGGAAAGAAAAAGAAAAGTAGAGAGGGAGAGAGATGATTGTTTACGATGGTGGTGGGTGTGGACTACCGAGATAGCAGAAAGTAACGGGTGGTTGTGGTTGTGGTTCAAATCCAAAAATAAACACAGCAACAATTGTTCAAATGGGCTCGTTGTTGTGGTGATCGGTGGTGATGGAAATCGAGGGTTTGTGACATACGGTGGTGGTGTTTGTCCTCGGTTGAAGTGGTGAAGGGTGGACCGTACTAGTGGTTGTGATTTGGGTGGCCATGAATCGTAGAGGTGGGTGTGTTTTAAACGGTTTCGATGGCACAAGAGAGGTTTGGTTTTGGGTTTGTTAGTGTCTGTATGTGTTGTACATATATATAAAGAAGATGAATTAATTTCTAGTGAGATGATGGTGATTAGCGTTGGTTTCATGATCATAAACGAACCAGAGAATACAAAGGATAAAATGGTGAGATTGCACGAGGTTTTGATAGTAGTTCTTAAATGAGAAGAGAAAATAAATGGTGTTATGGTGTTTTAAGTCATGTAGTGTATGTGTATATATATATAGATAGATATATAAGATAATAGTTTGTGGTTTGTGCAGTAAGTTGATCGAGCATAACAATAGTATAAAGATGATGGCAATCATGAACAGAAATAAAGTAAAAGTTGAAATCAACTTCCAATAGAATTTTGTAGTTTATCACTTGTCTTATAGTTTTGAGATTCGATTCAAATACTTTTACAAACAGAAGAATAATAATTTGATAATGATGTGCACATATTTCATAATTTAATTGATCTATAGTTATTACATTTTAATAATTTTATAATAATTATTATAACTATATATATTTATATTTATATTCCAATATATATGTATCTATTCGTGAATCGTCGGGAACAGTCAAAGACTAAATGAATATATGAATCAATTCAAAATTTTTGAGACTCAACCTAACAGATTTCTCTTATCGTGTCAAGAATATTAAATCGTATCGAGAGTTTCGTTTAAAATTAGTCGAAATTTTCCGGGTCGTGACACCACGCCCACTAGCTCTACTGTCTAGTGAACATTCTGGGTGGAGGTGTTAAACCCGGTAGCTACCTTTAGGATTCGCGTCAATTAGTATCAATTATAACGTCCAACTAATTCTTAGGTTACCAAGCTATAATAATCAGGGGGAAATATTCACGTCAATTAGCGGCAATTATAACGTCCAACTAATTCATTTGAGGAATGTTTTACTTATGTCTTTCTTGTCAAACATTTATAAAAGCATTTTATGTATTCTCAGTCCTAAAAATATATATTGCAAAAGCATTTAATAAAAAGGGATCAACTGAACTCACGATACGATATTTTGTAGTAAAAATATGCATACGACGGAACTGAACAAATGCAGGGTTGGCCTCGGATTCACGAACCTATATCATTTATATATATTAACACATATAATTGAAGTCGAATAAATTTATGTATTATTATTAATATAACTGTTATTTTAGTAATTCACGTGTTTCATTATTAACTCAAATATATTTATTTTATATACTTTAAATAAATAATTTATAAAATATAGTTTTATTAAGTATATTTTTATATAAGTACTTTTATTGTAATAATAATAATAATATTTATAGTAATATTGATAATAATAATAATAATAATAATAATAATAATAATAATAATAATAATAATAATAATAATATAGTTGTAATAATAATAATAATGGTAAAACTAATAAAAATGATAGTAATAATATTAAAAATGATTAAAAATATTAATAATAATGTTAATACTAATAATAATGATGGTAAAAATAATAATAACGATAATATCCATAATACTTAACAACAACAATAATAATAATAATAATAATAATAATAATAATAATAATAATAATAATAATAATAATAATAATAATAATAATAATAATAATAATAATAATAATAATAATAATAATAATAATAATAATAATAATAATAATAATAATAAGATTTATACCTCACAAGAATAGCTAAAAAAAATAAAGTGCCTCTGCCTAGGCTCTAACCAGCAACCTCCCGCTACCCCAAGACACTACAAACCATGGAACAATTTCTATTTTTCTGTTATAATACGGATCCTATATTCATTTACGCCATTTTATTTATCTGTTTCCATGTTCTTCTTCATCTGATAACCAGTCGACCAGATTATATACAAAGATCATAACTGCGACTTTCATCATTAAATCAATATCATCATTATAAATTCGTGATCACAGAATCAACACAACAACATATACCGTTTCCTTCATCATCACTATTTCTCATCTCTTTCGTGATTTTATGTATCATTATCGTTTTTAACCTCCTCGTTCATTCTTTTTCCTATGATCATTCTCGTGTAACCATATCACCATTATCATTTCATCATCATCAAGTCATGTATCATTAACAGATCACTAGTCACCATTATCATGAATTTCATCAAAATCGTTCGGCCCAAAAGGAAAAGGAAACTCGGCCCAACAGGAGGAATTGAAACAGGCCCAAGTTGTACTAGTAGCCCAAGAATAATCCAATGGCTAGAATAAGGATTCGGTTAAAAAATAAGGCGTATAGCAAAAAGGGTTTTTGCAAGTTGATAAATAAATTAATGTGGCAGCCGTATACAGTATCTATTAAAACAAGTGGGGTTTATCTCCTTTTAATTGTCGTCCAAAATAAGAAAAACAGCAGTTAAATTAAATAATGGTGTTTGATTTTTGGTTTGGGGTTCGGCAGAAGAAACAGAAAAATAGGAAACAACAATGCATTATCATCCTATTCAACATACCCTCATCATTTTTATCTTGCGTTTAACTCCTCACAGCAACAATAAAACAAACAAAAATATGAAGGCTACAGCAGTAGCAGTAGGGTTCACGATGGTTGAGGAGAGGGAGAGAGAGAGGGACGAGTGAGAGAGAAGGGTGAAGGAGATGGTGTTACGGTGGTTACAGTGGTGGTGATGGGTGCTAAGTTTAAACAATAGAAGGAAATAAAATTCGGTGGTTTGATAATGGTGCTCGTGTTCGGTTTTAAATTGATCGAAATGAATTTTGGAAAAACAAAGGTGGTGGTTCGTGGAAGTTGTACGGGTTGGTGGTGGAAGGTGATTGTAGTACGTTTTGTGGTGATGAGATGGTGGTATATGGCTATGGATAGTGGACGGTGAAAACAGTGATGGTGGTTGGTTTCACTTTAAACCGAAAAAAAGAGCCAAGAAGTAAACGAGTAGCAAGTTCATGGGTTTCGAAAAGGAACGTGAGTTTGAGTGTTTTGCGATGGTGGTGGTTAGGAAACATAAACAAAATAAGATAGTAGTAGCAATATCAGTTGGATGGTGTTCGATTTGAAGTTTAAAATAGTCATGGAGGTTTTTGGTTCGTGGTATACAAGAGTGGCGAGGGTTGTTTTGTGATTCGATGATAACAGAAAAACATAGGGTGCAGGTGGTTCTCGGTTGTGGAGAGTTGAGGGTGTTCACGGGTGGTGAAGTGTGGTAGTGATATATATATGTATAGTATGCGTATGTATCTATATAATGAAGTGGTGAAGGTGATAGTTCGAAGTGGGTTTGGGTTTTTGTGTTGTTGGTTGTTTATGGTGTGTTTTATCAACGAAAATGAAATGTCCCGTTCATATCAATTATAAACGTTTCATATTAATTGGTTTCGTTGCGAGGTTTTGACCTCTATATGAGACGTTTTTCAAAGACTGCATTCGATTTTTAAAACAAACCATAACCTTTATTTTATCGACAAAGGTTTAAAAGACATAACCTAGATTATCAAGTAATGATAATCTAAAATATTACGCTTACACACGACCATTACATAATGGTATACCATAATAATATGTTACAACAAAATAAGTTCTCGAATGCAGTTTTTAAACAATATTATACAAGCATGCTGACTCTAAATCTTGTCCTTAATTAGCATGCAACAGCGGAAGCTCTTAATAATCACCTGAGAATAAACATGCTTAAAAACGTCAACAAAAAATGTTGGTGAGTTATAGGTTTAACCTATATATATCAAATTGTAATAATAATAGACCACAAGATTTCATTTAATAAATAATCATACACTCGCAAGTGTATAAAAATCATTCGTATGATGAACACCTGGTAACCGACATTAACTTTAATGCATATAGAATATCCCCCGCATACTCGCAAGTATGTCATATACTGGCAATCGCGATCACCATTTAATCGAAGTACTAAAGCTATCAATAACCTGAATGGAGGTTGTTAGGCCCAATAGATCTATCTTTAGGATTCGCATCAATTAAGGGCCATTTCTCTAATTCTTAGGTTACCAGACTTGAAGGGGCGATATTCGGTTTAATAATCCAACCATAGAATGTAGTTTCGCATACTTTTGTCTATTTTGCAAAACATTTATAAAACTGCATGTATTCTCATCCCAAAAATATTAGATTTTAAAAGTGGGACTATAACTCACTTTCACAGATTATCAATTCGTCGAGAATTAGAGTTGGCCACGGGTCGATTCACGAACCTATAACAAATATATACATATATATCAAAGTATGATCGAAATATATTCACAACACTTTTTTATTACGTGTTGATGATTTAAGTTGTTAAGTTAGCAGTCCAACGTTAGTAGTCCAAAATTAGTAGTTGTGACGACCCGAAAATTTTCGACCAAATTTAAACTTTATTCATATATGATTTCGACACGATAAGCAAAGTCTGTAATGTTAGGTTTCAAAATTTTTGGAATTGTTTAGATGAATACATTTGTCTTTCGACTATTACCGACGATTCACGAACTATTGGTTGCAAATTTATATATATATATAGATATATAAATATAGATATATATATATAATCATGGGAAATGATAACAAATAAGTAAAATAATATGCAAGATGATAAGTTTGTTAAAATGAATATATATATATATAAATATGATTCTATATAATTGATGATTTTATATATAATGTAATATATTAAAACATATAAATATTAAATATATGTATATAATTAGTTGACATTACATAAGTAATAAATTATAATATAAATAAATTAAATGTAACTGTGAGTTAAAAATATAACTGTTAGGATACATATTATTATTACTAATTTCATTAATATCAATAATCGTAATAATAATAAATTTTACATATTAAATTTTTTTTAATAAAGTTAATGTAATGATTATCAAAATAAATACTTAAAATATAAATATTACTATAAGAACGATTAAAATTATTATTTAGTTGTAATTTAGATATTATTAGCTAATATGATTAATACATGTATCATTTATTGATTACTAGTAATATTATTATTATTACTAGTATTATAATTATTATTAGTATTATAATAATTATTATTATTATCCTATTGATATGTTTCATAATCATTTTTATTTAACATTATTATTATCATTATTCTTAATATTAGTAGTAGTCTTATTGTTATTAATAATAATAATATTATTATTATTAATATTATTATTATTTCTATAAATATTATTATTAGCATTTTACTAAATAATTATCTGTATTTAATTATTAACACAATTTTAATTATAAATCAGTAATAATCTGGATGGAAACAAAAATATTAGATATCAGAATCAATTCGTACGAAATTTGTTACCTTTCATCTTCTATTTTTTAATTTTTTGGCTTGTTCTTTTTGGAATGGTCGACTACAATTTATGCTATAACTTGTCTTCAGTAATCAATCGAAAAATAGAAAAATATTTTTTTTCTTTTTTCACGTCCTCTGAATCTTCACTTTTTGGCAAAAATTAAAAATTGAATCAGTTTTCAAAATCCATTAATGTAGTTGTATTAGGAATCGTTTATGTAAACTTTCTCTAAAATCTCAGCATTCAATTCTTTCAAACAAATTCTAATTTCGAAGTCAAAGTTTTTGAAATAAAAAGTCAAACCTCGTTCTTCAATCAAATTCGTGTTATTCTATACGATTCAAGTTAAATTGAGGTTTTAGAAAGTTTCTATGAAAGATTTCCAACATATTTCATGTTATATTTACTGACTAATACGTTCTCCAATTCAAAAACCAAATTTTTATTATATAGCTACTAACAGCAGCTGTGTTAATTTATATATTTTTTATTTTTTTTCTTTTTCTTTAATCCAAGTTACTCTTAACCAAGTCGTGTTTGTCAATACAAGTTTTAAACATTAAAATTAGTGGCTGTATTGATACCTTTTTGCTCGAGTCATCTGTATTTTTTGAGAAGATGAAGAACATAATTAACGGAATAAATATAAATAGTTAAGTGGTTATAACAGAAATGCAAGGTAGAAGGATTGGTTTAGTGTGTTGGTAAGGGAACGGGAGGTCACGGGTTCGAGTCCGGTTCGCGACAATATTTTTTTTAAAGCTCCTTTTTAGGTAGTCATTTAATTTCCTTATTACTTTTATTATTATTATTGTTATTATTATTATTACTTATATTGTTATCATTAATTATTGTTATTATTATTATGTTAACATAAATATTAGGATTAATATTATTATCATTTTTGTTATTGAGTAATATCACTAGGTATTATTAGTGTTATTATTAGTATTACTAAAATTGATATAAGTATTATTATGAGTAGTATTGTAATTATTATTGTTAGTATGAAAATAATACAAACTATTATCATTAATAATAGTATTAGTATCATTTCTATTAGTATTATTAACACATTTAAAATGTGTAATATCATTATTATCATTATTATTATTATAAGTATTATCTTAATATTATCATTATTATTATTATTATTAAGATTATCATTTTCAGTGCTATTATAATTAAAACTTATTATCATTACTAACAACTTTATTAAAGTTATTATTAAAACAAAATGTATTAAGATTATTAATAATATCAATATCATTATTATTAAAAGTATTATTTTTATGAAAACTAACACTTTATCTTATCATTATTATCATTTCTTTTATTATTACTAACATTACTTTTATTATTATCAAAACTATTAATTTCAATATCATTACTAAAAATCTAATTATTAGTATTATTATTATCATAAAAAGATACAAATTGTTACTTATATTATTTTATCAAATAAATAGCTATATACGAATATATTGAATACATATCACATAATAACATTAATAATTTCATAATAAATAAAATATATAAAATAAATATAATTAATTTAGTTATTAATAAAACATACAAATTACTAAAATAACAATTAATGAAAATACATAAATTTGTCAATTACAAGTGTAGATTTTAATATATATGTACTTGATATAGGTTCGTGAATCCGAGGCCAACCTTACACTTGTTCAAGGACATTATATGCTTAATTACTACAAAATATCGTATTGCGAGTTTCATTTGCTCCCTTTTTAAATGCTTTTGCAACATATATTTTTGGGACTGAGAATACATGCGCTGCTTTTATAATTGTTTTACGAAATAGACAAAAGTAATCGAAACTACATTCTATGGTTGGATTATCAAACCGAATATGCCCCTTTTAGCTTGGTAGCCTAAGAATTGGTGTTTATTATAATTGCCACCAATTGACGCGAATCCTAAAGATAGATCTATTTTGCCCAAAAAGCCTCATCCGAGTTACGGATGCTTTAGTACTTCGATTTATCATGTCCGATGAGAGTCCTGGAATGATGGGGATATTCTATATGCATCATGTTAAGGTCGGTTACCAGGTATTCAATCTATATGAATGATTTTTATGCATATACATGATGTTTATGAGAAATGAAATGAAAATCTTGTGGTCTATTATATTAATGGAAATGAGTGTTTATGATAAACTAATGAAGTCACCAACCTTTTGGTTGACACTTTAAAGCATGTTTATTCTCAGGTATTAAGGAAATCTTTTGCTGTGCATTAGCTCATTTTAAGGATATTACTTGTAGTCATTCATGACATATTTCGAAAGACGTTGCATTCGAGTCGTTGAGTTCATCAAGATTATTATTAAGTCAATTATAGTTAGATGTATTATGAAATGTTATGCATGCCGTCAACTTTCGATGAAAAGAAAGTTTGTCTTTTAAAAATGAATGCAATGTTTGTAAAATGTATCATATAGAGGTCAAATACCTCGCGATGTAATCAACTATTGTGAATCATTTATAATGTATATAAACAGCTCATTTTAGTTGGTATCAGAGCGGTGGTCTAAAAAAAGGTATCAAAGCTGGTTTAAGCTGTTTAATCGGCTTAATCGTAGAGGGGGTTCTCACAGTGTTACCTGTGATGAAGCATTGGCTCTTACTCCTCGCGGTCCGAATATGGTTGGTTTTTCCGAGAGGCAGGGCCGTAAAATTAGTGTCTGAGGTACTCTCAGTGGTCACCAGGAGGTTAGCTGGGAAGGCACTGAGTGGGATGCGTCTCCAACTTTCAGTTGGTATCAGAGTGGTCTTAGCGAACCAGGTCTTGCATTAGTGTGTCTAACTGATAGTTGTTTAGATGCATTAGTGGGTCTGGACTTCGACCGTGTCTGCATGTCAAAAGTTTTGCTTATCATTTCGTGTCGAAAATTACCTACTTATCATTTTTAGGGAATCACTTGTTTATCATTCTTAGTCTAGACACATCTTACTGCATTGATTGCATGAATAGTGTATAGACAAAATTCATATCTTAGCGTATCTGCTAATTCATATCTTAGCGTATCTGTTAATGTAAACTTTGCCTAGTATATTGAGTAAATTCCTCCGTAATCTACGAAATCTTTTGTTCTATATATATTCTATATAATTAGAATACCACCCGATAGCTGAAAATCATTTTATATCGAAAAATCCTTTATTCGAAAGTACGAAATGGAACTCGTCACTAGTTCAAGTTCTTCGGAATCCGACAGTTATTCCGACATGGATGTTCACCTAAGCTCCGGAAGCAGCATCACCAGAATGAATCAACCAATCAGCCATCCTCAATTCATCTGATGGGTTCGCAGTCGACTTAATCAATGGAGATGCGAAGAAAGCGATCCCTTCCACCAACCAAATTCACCTATTGGTGAAGAACCTGAAGCACTTACTGTGACAACCCAGAAATTTTCGACCAAATTTAAACTTAATTCTTATTTAATTTTGACACGATAAGCAAAGTCTGTAATATTGAGTCTCAAAATTTTGAATTTGTTTTATGAAATCATTAGACTTCGACCATTTACCGACGATTCACGAACAATTGTTGTAAACTAATATGTATGTATATATATATATATATATATATATATATATATATATATATATATATATATATATATATATATATATATGTAAATATAAATAATAGTATGATAATAAAATTGAGATAGTAAACTACAATTAAATCCTTTGAATTAACTATGTAAAAATAATATACAAAATAAATAAGTGTGATTAAAATGAATATATATATATATATATATATATATATATATATATATATATATATATATATATATATATATATATAAAATTTATAATTATGATTAGTCGTAATATATAAATAAATGTTATCACATAATATAATATTGTATATTAAATTAAATGTAATTACAAGTATAGTTGTTACATCATTACATTCAATGTTAATAATATTATTAAGACTTATACATTTGAGTTATTATAATTACTAATATTATTGTATCATTGTTAACATCATTATTATTATTAATCTCTTTATCAATAATATTATTATTATTAACAATATTATTATCAGTAGTATAAATAGTATTAATATATTTGTATTAATGACTTATTAAAAATTTAGAATCAGTTATTTAAAAATTAAGAAGTAGATATTTAAATACAGAGATATAAACAGGTATGTTAATGCATATATATATATACATAAACATATACAAAATACAATTATATATATATATATATATATTATATATATAGATATAAAACAAATATATAAATAAATATGGATATATATATATATATATATATATATATATATATATATATATATATATATATATATTGTAGTGACCCGAACTTTTCCATGTTTATATATATTAATTGAGATTGATGTTTACATGATTAAATGTTTCCAACATGTTAAGCAATCAAACTTGTTAAGACTTGATTAATTGAAATAGGTTTCATATAGACAATTGACCACCCAAGTTGACCGGTGATTCACGAACGTTAAAACTTGTAAAAAAACTATATGATGACATATATATGGTTATATATATAGTTAACATGATATTATGATAAGTAAACATATCATTAATTATATTAACAATGAACTACATATGTAAAAACAAGACTACTAACTTAATGATTTTGAAACGAGACATATATGTAACGTTTATCGTTGTAACGACATTTAATGTATATATATCATATTAAGAGATATTCGTACATCATAATATCATGATAATATAATAATTTAAAATCTATTTTGATATTATAAACATTGGGTTAACAACATTTAACAAGATCGTTAACCTAAAGGTTTCAAAACAACACTTACATGTAACGACTAACGATGACTTAACGACTCAGTTAAAATGTATATACATGTAGTGTTTTAATAGGTATTTATACACTTTTGAAAGACTTCAATACACTTATCAAAATACTTCTACTTAACAAAAATGCTTACAATTACATTCTCGTTCAGTTTCATCAACAATTCTACTCGTATGCACCCGTATTCGTACTCGTACAATACACAGCTTTTAGATGTATGTACTATTGGTATATACACTCCAATGATCAGCTCTTAGCAGCCCATGTGAGTCACCTAACACATGTGGGAACCATCATTTGGCAACTAGCATGAAATATCTCATAAGATTACAAAAATATGAGTAATCATTCATGACTTATTTACATGAAAACAAAATTACATATCCTTTATATCTAATCCATACACCAACGACCAAAAACACCTACAAACACTTTCATTCTTCAATTTTCTTCATCTAATTGAACTCTCTCAAGTTCTATCTTCAAGTTCTAAGTGTTCTTCATAAATTCCAAAAGTTCTAGTTTCATAAAATCAAGAATACTTTCAAGTTTGCTAGCTCACTTCCAATCTTGTAAGGTGATCATCCAACCTCAAGAAATCTTTGTTTCTTACAGTAGGTTATCATTCTAATACAAGGTAATAATCATATTCAAACTTTGGTTCAATTTCTATAACTATAACAATCTTATTTCAAGTGATGATCTTACTTGAACTTGTTTTCGTGTCATGATTTTGCTTCAAGAACTTTGAGCCATCCAAGGATCCATTGAAGCTAGATCCATTTTTCTCTTTTCCAGTAGGTTCATCCAAGGAACTTAAGGTAGTAATGATGTTCATAACATCATTCGATTCATACATATAAAGCTATCTTATTCGAAGGTTTAAACTTGTAATCACTAGAACATAGTTTAGTTAATTCTAAACTTGTTCGCAAACAAAAGTTAATCCTTCTAACTTGACTTTTAAAATCAACTAAACACATGTTCTATATCTATATGATATGCTAACTTAATGATTTAAAACCTGGAAACACGAAAAACACCGTAAAACCGGATTTACGCCGTCGTAGTAACACCGCGGGCTGTTTTGGGTTAGTTAATTAAAAACTATGATAAACTTTGATTTAAAAGTTGTTATTCTGAGAAAATGATTTTTATTATGAACATGAAACTATATCCAAAAATTATGGTTAAACTCAAAGTGGAAGTATGTTTTCTAAATTGGTCATCTAGACGTCGTTCTTTCGACTGAAATGACTACCTTTACAAAAACGACTTGTAACTTATTTTTCCGACTAGAAACCTATACTTTTTTTATTTAGATTCATAAAATAGAGTTCAATATGAAACCATAGCAATTTGATTCACTCAAAACGGATTTAAAATGAAGAAGTTATGGGTAAAACAAGATTGGATAATTTTTCTCATTTTAGCTACGTGAAAATTGGTAACAAATCTATTCCAACCATAACTTAATCAACTTGTATTATATATTATGTAATCTTGAGATACCATAGACACGTATACAATGTTTCGACCTATCATGTCGACACATCTATATATATTTCGGAACAACCATAGACACTCTATATGTGAATGTTGGAGTTAGCTATACAGGGTTGAGGTTGATTCCAAAATATATATAGTTTGAGTTGTGATCAATACTGAGATACATATACACTGGGTCGTGGATTGATTCAAGATAATATTTATCGATTTATTTCTGTACATCTAACTGTGGACAACTAGTTGTAGGTTACTAACGAGGACAGCTGACTTAATAAACTTAAAACATCAAAATATATTAAAAGTGTTGTAAATATATTTTGAACATACTTTGATATATATGTATATATTGTTATAGGTTCGTGAATCAACCAGTGGCCAAGTCTTACTTCCCGACGAAGTAAAAATCTGTGAAAGTGAGTTATAGTCCCACTTTTAAAATCTAATATTTTTGGGATGAGAATACATGCAGGTTTTATAAATGATTTACAAAATAGACACAAGTATGTGAAACTACATTCTATGGTTGAATTATCGAAATCGAATATGCCCCTTTTTATTAAGTCTGGTAATCTAAGAATTAGGGAACAGACACCCTAATTGACGCGAATCCTAAAGATAGATCTATTGGGCCTAACAAACCCCATCCAAAGTACCGGATGCTTTAGTACTTCGAAATTTATATCATATCCGAAGGGTGTCCCGGAATGATGGGGATATTCTTATATATGCATCTTGTTATTGTCGGTTACCAGGTGTTCACCATATGAATGATTTTTATCTCTATGTATGGGATGTGTATTGAAATATGAAATCTTGTGGTCTATTGTTACGATTTGATATATATAGGTTAAACCTATAACTCACCAACATTTTTGTTGACGTTTTAAGCATGTTTATTCTCAGGTGATTATTAAGAGCTTCCGCTGTCGCATACTTAAATAAGGACAAGATTTGGAGTCCATGCTTGTATGATATTGTGTAAAAACTGCATTCAAGAAACTTATTTTGTTGTAACATATTTGTATTGTAAACCATTATGTAATGGTCGTGTGTAAACAGGATATTTTAGATTATCATTATTTGATAATCTACGTAAAGCTTTTTAAACCTTTATTGATGAAATAAAGGTTATGGTTTGTTTAAAAATGAATACAGTCTTTGAAAAACGTCTCATATAGAGGTCAAAACCTCGCAACGAAATCAATTAATATGGAACGTTTTTAATCAATAAGAACGGGACATTTCAGTTGGTATCAGAGCGTTGGTCTTAGAGAACCAGAAAATTTGCATTAGTGTGTCTTATCGAGTTTGTTAGGAAGCATTAGTGAGTCTGGACTTCGACCGTGTTTTCTTTAAAAATGATTGCTTAACATTTTTGTTGGAAACTATATATTTTTAACATATGAATATTATGTGATATATTAATCTCTTAACGTGTTTGATATTATGTGATAGATGTCTACCTCTAGAACAAGTCCCATTGACTCACCTAATAATAATGAAGAGTCAAATGTAAATTGGAATGATTTGTGGACTGATTCACAAGTTCCCGAAGAGGAACCAGAAGAAGAGTCGGAACCGGAAGAAGAATCGGAACCGGAAGAAGAATCGGAACCGGATGAAGAAATAGAACCGGTGGGGGAAATAATAAAACGGTTATGTAAAAGAAAATCCTCAACCAACCGACCAAAGTTAATTATGGTCAATGGTGTTTCCGCCAAGGAAGCAAAATATTGGGAGGATTACCAATTCTCCGATGAATCGGATTCCGACGAGAATTCCGATGATGTAATAGAAATTACCCCAACTGAATTTAAAAAGGCAAAAGAAAATAATAAGGGAAAGGGCATAAAAATAGAGAAATCTAATTCCAACCCCGATGAACTTTATATGTATCGTCAACCCCCGAAGTCCTTAAGTTGTAACAATGACCCGGGAACCTCTAAACCACCAGGTTTTTCTAAACCAATGTGGACAATGATGGCTCGTATTAGGGGAACATCATATATCCCTAGAAACTTGGCAAAACGAACCAAAACCGAAGAAGAAGAAACGAGCGAGTCGGAATAAGATAGTTGTATTCGTGTGGTGTAATATATGGAATATAGTGTTCTTATGCTTTATGATATATGTAAAAATTGCTTGTATTAATAAGTATTTTTTTTTATGAATCTAACTCTTGTCTATTTTACAGTTTAAAAACACAAAATGGATAGACAACCCAATATTTTAAGAGACCTACCCGGAGACATGATTGATGAAATCTTGTCTAGAGTCGGCCAGAATTCTTCGGTACAACTATTTAAGGCGAGATCAGTTTGTAAGACATTCGAAGAACGTTCCAAGAATGTCTTGGTTTATAAGAGACTTTCGTTTGAAAGATGGGGGATATCACATTGGGAAACCCATAAGTTACGATGTGTTTACTTTGACGCATATATTGCGGGGAACCCAAATGCTATTTTACGCAACGGGTTAAGAAATTATTTTGACTCAATATATCCGAATATTGGACTTCGTGATTTAGAAAAAGCGGCTAACATGCAACATAAAGAAGCATGTTATGCTTACGGATTAGTAATGTTCGCTTCTCACCAAAGTGAGAACAAGAACATCGGGCTACAACTATTAAACAAAACGTTTCCACAAGTGACGGAGTCGGTAATTGGGGTAAGAAATGAGGTTTTTAGATTATTACGGGACTGTTGGACATTACGTAACCCTCGTCCCTTTGATGACGTTACAACACGCTGTCTTATCAACGGCCATAACGGTTATGTTGCACAAGATCAAGGATGGGAAGTAGTCCTAGTAAAACCAGAATGCATGACTTGTTTCTGGACGTATGAATTACGTGTCTTTATTGCCTTTGCTGAACGACTTGTGTACTAGCTAGAATTGTCTTCACAACTATCTTGTATCAAAGTTATTGTGTGCTATATTTCATGCTTTATGTAAAATAAGCGGTATTGTAAGTTTGTAAAATATTGTATAAAAGTTTGAACGCGAAATATTATTATAATCAGTTTTTCATATAGAATTGTAGTAGTTGAATTGTATATTAGCTACTAAGTATGAACTTAACGGGTAGGCACTACCCGAATTTAAACTTATAAAACGCTAATATGAAGAAAAAGCTTTTATAAATGAGTTCATATTATGCTACGAAATACTATTAACTACTCTTAATATTCTGTATGATTAACTTGTTCCATTTAACTATTTTGAAGGAAATGGCACCGACTACTCGACACACCGTGAATATGAATGAAGAGGAATTCCGTACTTTTCTAGCTTCAAACATAGCCGCAGTACAGGCTGCGCTACATACCAACAATAACCTTGGATCTAGCAGTACAGGAAATCGTGTAGGATGCACCTACAAAGAATTCACTGCCTGCAAACCTTTGGAATTTGATGGAACCGAAGGACCGATCGGATTGAAACGGTGGACCGAGAAGGTTGAATCGGTGTTTGCCATAAGTAAGTGTACTGAAGAGGACAAAGTGAAGTACGCTACGCATACCTTCACAGGTTCTGCGTTAACATGGTGGAATACCTATCTAGAGCAAGTGGGACAAGATGATGCGTACGCACTACCGTGGTCAGCATTCAAGCACTTGATGAACGAGAAGTACCGTCCCAGAACCGAAGTCAATAAGCTCAAGACAGAACTTAGAGGGTTACGAACCCAAGGATTTGATATTACCACGTACGAAAGACGATTCACAGAATTGTGCCTATTGTGTCCGGGAGCATTCGAAGATGAGGAAGAGAAGATCGACGCGTTTGTGAAAGGATTACCGGAAAGAATCCAAGAAGATATAAGTTCACACGAGCCCGCCTCCATACAACAGGCATGTAGAATGGCTCACAAACTAGTGAACCAGATTGAAGAAAGAATTAAAGAACAGACTGCTGAAGAGGCCAATGTGAAGCAAGTCAAAAGAAAGTGGGAGGAAAACGGTGATAAGAATCACCAATACAACAACAACAGCAATTACAACAATAATCGCAACAATTATCCCAACAATCGCAACATCAATCGCAACTACAACAAACGGCCCAACAACAACAACAACAACAACAACAACAGCAACTACAACAATAATCCCAACAACAATAATAACCGCAACAACAACAACAATCAGAAGCAACTATGCCAAAGGTGTGAAAAGAATCACTCGGGGTTCTGCACCAAATTTTGCAACAAGTGTAAAAGAAATGGTCATAGCGCGGCGAAGTGTGAGGTCTACGGACCAGGGGTTAATAGAACGAAAGGAACAAATGGTGTCGGAACGAGTAATGGCGGAGCAAGTAGTGTCGGAGCAAGTTATGCCAATGTAGTTTGTTATAAATGTGGAAAACCAGGCCACATTATTAGAAATTGCCCGAACCAGGAGAACACGAATGGACAAGGCCGTGGAAGAGTTTTCAATATTAATGCGGTAGAGGCACAGGAAGACCCGGAGCTTGTTACGGGTACGTTTCTTATTGACAATAAATCTGCTTACGTTTTATTTGATTCGGGTGCGGATAGAAGCTATATGAGTAGAGATTTTTGTGCTAAATTAAGTTGTCCATTGACGCCTTTGGATAGTAAATTTTTACTCGAATTAGCAAATGGTAAATTAATTTCAGCAGATAATATATGTCGGAATCGAGAAATTAAACTGGTTAGCGAAACATTTAAGATTGATTTGATACCAGTAGAGTTAGGGAGTTTTGATGTGATAATCGGTATGGACTGGTTGAAAGAAGTGAAAGCGGAGATCGTTTGTTACAAAAATGCAATTCGCATTATACGAGAAAAAGGAAAACCCTTAATGGTGTACGGAGAAAAGGGCAACACGAAGCTACATCTTATTAGTAATTTGAAGGCACAAAAACTAATAAGAAAAGGTTGCTATGCTGTTCTAGCACACGTCGAGAAAGTACAAACTGAAGAAAAGAGCATCAATGATGTTCCCATTGCAAAAGAATTTCCCGATGTATTTCCAAAAGAATTACCGGGATTACCCCCACATCGATCCGTTGAATTTCAAATAGATCTTGTACCAGGAGCTGCACCAATAGCTCGTGCTCCTTACAGACTCGCACCCAGCGAGATGAAAGAACTGCAAAACCAATTACAAGAACTTTTAGAGCGTGGTTTCATTCGACCAAGCACATCACCGTGGGGAGCTCCTGTTTTGTTTGTCAAGAAGAAAGATGGTACATTCAGGTTGTGTATCGACTACCGAGAGTTGAACAAACTTACCATCAAGAACCGCTACCCACTACCGAGAATCGACGACTTATTTGATCAACTACAAGGCTCGTCTGTTTATTCAAAGATTGACTTACGTTCCGGGTATCATCAAATGCGGGTGAAAGAAGATGATATTCCAAAGACTGCTTTCAGAACACGTTACGGTCATTACGAGTTTATGGTCATGCCGTTTGGTTTAACTAATGCACCAGCTGTGTTCATGGACCTTATGAACCGAGTGTGTGGACCATACCTTGACAAGTTTGTCATTGTTTTCATTGATGACATACTTATTTACTCAAAGAATGACCAAGAACACGGTGAACATTTGAGAAAGGTGTTAGAAGTATTGAGGAAGGAAGAATTGTACGCTAAGTTTTCAAAGTGTGCATTTTGGTTGGAAGAAGTTCAATTCCTCGGTCACATAGTGAACAAAGAAGGTATTAAGGTGGATCCGGCAAAGATAGAAACTGTTGAAAAGTGGGAAACCCCGAAAACTCCGAAACACATACGCCAGTTTTTAGGACTAGCTGGTTACTACAGAAGGTTCATCCAAGACTTTTCCAGAATAGCAAAACCCTTGACTGCATTAACGCATAAAGGGAAGAAATTTGAATGGAATGATGAACAAGAGAAAGCGTTTCAGTTATTGAAGAAAAAGCTAACTACGGCACCTATATTGTCATTGCCTGAAGGGAATGATGATTTTGTGATTTATTGTGACGCATCAAAGCAAGGTCTCGGTTGTGTATTAATGCAACGAACGAAGGTGATTGCTTATGCGTCTAGACAATTGAAGATTCACGAACAAAATTATACGACGCATGATTTGGAATTAGGCGCGGTTGTTTTTGCATTAAAGACTTGGAGGCACTACTTATATGGGGTCAAAAGTATTATATATACCGACCACAAAAGTCTTCAACACATATTTAATCAGAAACAACTGAATATGAGGCAGCGTAGGTGGATTGAATTATTGAATGATTATGATTTTGAGATTCGTTACCACCCGGGGAAGGCAAATGTGGTAGCCGATGCCTTGAGCAGGAAGGATAGAGAACCCATTCGAGTAAAATCTATGAATATAATGATTCATAATAACATTACTACTCAAATAAAGGAGGCGCAACAAGGAGTTTTAAAAGAGGGAAATTTAAAGATGAAATACCCAAAGGATCGGAGAAGCATCTTAATATTCGGGAAGACGGAACCCGGTATAGGGCTGAAAGGATTTGGGTACCAAAATTTGGAGATATGAGAGAAATGGTACTTAGAGAAGCTCATAAAACCAGATACTCAATACATCCTGGAATGGGGAAGATGTACAAGGATCTCAAGAAACATTTTTGGTGGCCGGGTATGAAAGCCGATGTTGCTAAATACGTAGGAGAATGTTTGACGTGTTCTAAGGTCAAAGCTGAGCATCAGAAACCATCAGGTCTACTTCAACAACCCGAAATCCCGGAATGGAAATGGGAAAACATTACCATGGATTTCATCACTAAATTGCCAAGGACTGCAAGTGGTTTTGATACTATTTGGGTAATAGTTGATCGTCTCACCAAATCAGCACACTTCCTACCAATAAGAGAAGATGACAAGATGGAGAAGTTAGCACGACTGTATTTGAAGGAAGTCGTCTCCAGACATGGAATACCAATCTCTATTATCTCTGATAGGGATGGCAGATTTATTTCAAGATTCTGGCAGACATTACAGCAAGCATTAGGAACTCGTCTAGACATGAGTACTGCCTATCATCCACAAACTGATGGGCAGAGCGAAAGGACGATACAAACGCTTGAAGACATGCTACGAGCATGTGTTATTGATTTCGGAAACAGTTGGGATCGACATCTACCGTTAGCAGAATTTTCCTACAACAACAGCTACCATTCAAGCATTGAGATGGCGCCGTTTGAAGCACTTTATGGTAGAAAGTGCAGGTCTCCGATTTGTTGGAGTGAGGTGGGGGATAGACAGATTACGGGTCCGGAGATTATACAAGAAACTACCGAGAAGATCATCCAAATTCAACAACGGTTGAAAACCGCCCAAAGTCGACAAAAGAGCTACGCTGACATTAAAAGAAAAGATATAGAATTTGAAATTGGAGAGATGGTCATGCTTAAAGTTTCACCTTGGAAAGGCGTTGTTCGATTTGGTAAACGAGGGAAATTAAATCCAAGGTATATTGGACCATTCAAGATTATTGATCGTGTCGGACCAGTAGCTTACCGACTTGAGTTACCTCAACAACTCGCGGCTGTACATAACACTTTCCACGTCTCGAATTTGAAGAAATGTTTTGCTAAAGAAGATCTCACTATTCCGTTAGATGAAATCCAAATCAACGAAAAACTCCAATTCATCGAAGAACCCGTCGAAATAATGGATCGTGAGGTTAAAAGACTTAAGCAAAACAAGATACCAATTGTTAAGGTTCGATGGAATGCTCGTAGAGGACCCGAGTTCACCTGGGAGCGTGAAGATCAGATGAAGAAGAAATACCCGCATCTATTTCCAGAAGATTCGTCAACACCTTCAACAGCTTAAAATTTCGGGACGAAATTTATTTAACGGGTAGGTACTGTAGTGACCCGAACTTTTCCATGTTTATATATATTAATTGAGATTGATGTTTACATGATTAAATGTTTCCAACATGTTAAGCAATCAAACTTGTTAAGACTTGATTAATTGAAATAGGTTTCATATAGACAATTGACCACCCAAGTTGACCGGTGATTCACGAACGTTAAAACTTGTAAAAAAACTATATGATGACATATATATGGTTATATATATAGTTAACATGATATTATGATAAGTAAACATATCATTAATTATATTAACAATGTACTACATATGTAAAAACAAGACTACTAACTTAATGATTTTGAAACGAGACATATATGTAACGTTTATCGTTGTAACGACATTTAATGTATATATATCATATTAAGAGATATTCGTACATCATAATATCATGATAATATAATAATTTAAAATCTATTTTGATATTATAAACATTGGGTTAACAACATTTAACAAGATCGTTAACCTAAAGGTTTCAAAACAACACTTACATGTAACGACTAACGATGACTTAACGACTCAGTTAAAATGTATATACATGTAGTGTTTTAATAGATATTTATACACTTTTGAAAGACTTCAATACACTTATCAAAATACTTCAACTTAACAAAAATGCTTACAATTACATTCTCGTTCAGTTTCATCAACAATTCTACTCGTATGCACCCGTATTCGTACTCGTACAATACACAGCTTTTAGATGTATGTACTATTGGTATATACACTCCAATGATCAGCTCTTAGCAGCCCATGTGAGTCACCTAACACATGTGGGAACCATCATTTGGCAACTAGCATGAAATATCTCATAAGATTACAAAAATATGAGTAATCATTCATGACTTATTTACATGAAAACAAAATTACATATCCTTTATATCTAATCCATACACCAACGACCAAAAACACCTACAAACACTTTCATTCTTCAATTTTCTTCATCTAATTGAACTCTCTCAAGTTCTATCTTCAAGTTCTAAGTGTTCTTCATAAATTCCAAAAGTTCTAGTTTCATAAAATCAAGAATACTTTCAAGTTTGCTAGCTCACTTCCAATCTTGTAAGGTGATCATCCAACCTCAAGAAATCTTTGTTTCTTACAGTAGGTTATCATTCTAATACAAGGTAATAATCATATTCAAACTTTGGTTCAATTTCTATAACTATAACAATCTTATTTCAAGTGATGATCTTACTTGAACTTGTTTTCGTGTCATGATTTTGCTTCAAGAACTTTGAGCCATCCAAGGATCCATTGAAGCTAGATCCATTTTTCTCTTTTCCAGTAGGTTCATCCAAGGAACTTAAGGTAGTAATGATGTTCATAACATCATTCGATTCATACATATAAAGCTATCTTATTCGAAGGTTTAAACTTGTAATCACTAGAACATAGTTTAGTTAATTCTAAACTTGTTCGCAAACAAAAGTTAATCCTTCTAACTTGACTTTTAAAATCAACTAAACACATGTTCTATATCTATATGATATGCTAACTTAATGATTTAAAACCTGGAAACACGAAAAACACCGTAAAACCGGATTTACGCCGTCGTAGTAACACCGCGGGCTGTTTTGGGTTAGTTAATTAAAAACTATGATAAACTTTGATTTAAAAGTTGTTATTCTGAGAAAATGATTTTTATTATGAACATGAAACTATATCCAAAAATTATGGTTAAACTCAAAGTGGAAGTATGTTTTCTAAATTGGTCATCTAGACGTCGTTCTTTCGACTGAAATGACTACCTTTACAAAAACGACTTGTAACTTATTTTTCCGACTAGAAACCTATACTTTTTTTATTTAGATTCATAAAATAGAGTTCAATATGAAACCATAGCAATTTGATTCACTCAAAACGGATTTAAAATGAAGAAGTTATGGGTAAAACAAGATTGGATAATTTTTCTCATTTTAGCTACGTGAAAATTGGTAACAAATCTATTCCAACCATAACTTAATCAACTTGTATTATATATTATGTAATCTTGAGATACCATAGACACGTATACAATGTTTCGACCTATCATGTCGACACATCTATATATATTTCGGAACAACCATAGACACTCTATATGTGAATGTTGGAGTTAGCTATACAGGGTTAAGGTTGATTCCAAAATATATATAGTTTGAGTTGTGATCAATACTGAGATACGTATACACTGGGTCGTGGATTGATTCAAGATAATATTTATCGATTTATTTCTGTACATCTAACTGTGGACAACTAGTTGTAGGTTACTAACGAGGACAGCTGACTTAATAAACTTAAAACATCAAAATATATTAAAAGTGTTGTAAATATATTTTGAACATACTTTGATATATATGTATATATTGTTATAGGTTCGTGAATCAACCAGTGGCCAAGTCTTACTTCCCGACGAAGTAAAAATCTGTGAAAGTGAGTTATAGTCCCACTTTTAAAATCTAATATTTTTGGGATGAGAATACATGCAGGTTTTATAAATGATTTACAAAATAGACACAAGTATGTGAAACTACATTCTATGGTTGAATTATCGAAATCGAATATGCCCCTTTTTATTAAGTCTGGTAATCTAAGAATTAGGGAACAGACACCCTAATTGACGCGAATCCTAAAGATAGATCTATTGGGCCTAACAAACCCCATCCAAAGTACCAGATGCTTTAGTACTTCGAAATTTATATCATATCCGAAGGGTGTCCCGGAATGATGGGGATATTCTTATATATGCATCTTGTTATTGTCGGTTACCAGGTGTTCACCATATGAATGATTTTTATCTCTATGTATGGGATGTGTATTGAAATATGAAATCTTGTGGTCTATTGTTACGATTTGATATATATAGGTTAAACCTATAACTCACCAACATTTTTGTTGACGTTTTAAGCATGTTTATTCTCAGGTGATTATTAAGAGCTTCCGCTGTCGCATACTTAAATAAGGACAAGATTTGGAGTCCATGCTTGTATGATATTGTGTAAAAACTGCATTCAAGAAACTTATTTTGTTGTAACATATTTGTATTGTAAACCATTATGTAATGGTCGTGTGTAAACAGTATATTTTAGATTATCATTATTTGATAATCTACGTAAAGCTTTTTAAACCTTTATTGATGAAATAAAGGTTATGGTTTGTTTAAAAATGAATGCAGTCTTTGAAAAACGTCTCATATAGAGGTCAAAACCTCACAACGAAATCAATTAATATGGAACGTTTTTAATCAATAAGAACGGGACATTTCATATATATTATAGTTAAAAATTTATAAATTCATATATATATATATATATATATATATATATATATATATATATATATATATATATATATATATATATATATATATATATAAATACGATTATAATACATATGTACATACAAAATACATACAGATATATAGAAAAGTACTTATACAGATATATATGGATATTTAAATACAGTTGAATATATAAAAATACAGAAAGTATTGTAGTCAGTTGCACATCCTTTTCACTTGTGAAAAATTGATTATTCAGGCTACAAAATCGTACCAATCAAGAAACTAACTTACAGATATAAAAAAACCTGATTGAAATAGTTGTCATCTTTTCAGTTTTTATTAATATTTCTGTCCTTGTGAATAAAAACCTGTCGACTAATCATTTGGTTATAAACCAAAAAATTACACAATGTTATTGAGAAATTCAATCATTTTCCCATCACCATTATTGATTAAAAACCCAACAAAAATTGTTCTGGTCGATTTTTAAACAGAAAAGTAAAGATACAGCTTATACCTCTATTCTTGTATTCGTTTCAGCCAAAATTTGATTTCAAATCATATTTCAAAATGTGAAATTGCAGTTAGGTTAGGAATCCTTTACCAAAACTATCTACAAAATCTTAGTTTCAAATTCCTACTATCGAATTCCAATTTTTGGAGTCAAAGATTTTGAATAAAAAGTCAAAGAAGTTGTTCATTGCAAAATTCGAATCGATTTCTATGTATTCTGTTAAATTGATTATTTGAAAAGTTTTTAGGGATGTTTTGAAACATAATTTATGTTATAACCACTTCCTAAAACGTTCTTAATAGATCAATCAATATTTTTTTTATTTAAAAAAAACAGCGACGAACAAATTGTTCTTGTTCTTGTATTTTAATTTTTTTTATCTAATTAATCTTAAATCGATGTTAAGGTATTATATACAAGCTCCTAAAATCGATTTTTGTATTAAATGTTAAGAATTCTTTGGTTCTAGGTCGTGGGAATCGAATAAGAGAAGAACAGACTATAATTTTGGGTTAAATAAAATTGGAATCCATTTTAAATTAGAAAAACGAATTCAGCTGGATGGTTGAGTGCATTGGTGAGTGAACGGCAGGTCGCGGGTTCGAGTCCTGTCATGGGCAATTCTTTTTTAGAAAGGCTTTTGAAAGGGTATACACTTTTATATCATCATTTTTATTACTGTTATTATTATTATTATTATCATTATTATTATTATCATATTTATTATTATTATTATTTGTGTTATTGCTATTATTGTTATTATTAATGTTATAAACATTATTATTATTATTATTATTATCATATGTAAAAGTATTATAATTATTATCATGTATTAACCATAATATTATTTGTAATAACCTTATCATCTTAGAATTATTACTATTATTATAATTGATATTGATATATGTAATATTATGATTGTTATTATTAGTGTTATTATAAAAATAATAATAACATAAGTTATTATTATTTTCATTAATATTAGTATTAGTATCATTTTATAAGTATTAGTATTATTATTATTAAGTGTTATAAATACATTGGTTATTATTATTATCACTAATAGTTGTATTATTATTATTGCTATCTTTATGATTAGGATTACTAATATGAAAATAATACAAGTTATCATTATTTTATTATTAGTATCACTTTTGTAACTATTAGTATAATTAGTATTATTATTAAACAAAAGTATCGTTATTAACAATATCATTATTATTATTAATATTATCATTTTAATAAAGTTATTATTAATATTAGTAGTAAATCAGTAATATCAAAACTATCATTTTTAGACAAATAAATATTGTGTACATAAAACATATTATTTACATATATATTAATATTCTATATATAAATCATACTAACATTACATATATAAAAAACTTACATACTACAAATTATGTATTTTCAATATAATACTAAATATATATAGATATCAAAATAACTATATTAATCACTTTAAATACATATACAAAATAAATATATACAACATATAATTTAAGATATAAAATAAAGTATATATTTTTAAAATGGAATCTAGTATAAATCTTATATAACTACAAATATGTATAAATAATATATATTAATAAATGAAATTTTGAGATTTCAATTATATGTTTTAATATATATAATTGATATAGGTTCGTGAATCCGAGGCCAACCCTGCATTGTTCCGTATCGTCGTATGCATAATTTTACTACAGAATATCGTATCGTGAGTTCGTTTGCTCCCTTTTACTCTTTACATTTTTAGGACTGAGAATACATGCGATGTTTTTATAACTGCTTTATTAAATGCTTTTGAAATATATTTTTTAACTGCGAATACATGAAATGATTTTATAAATGTTTGACGAGATAGACACAAGAAAAACATTCCTCGAATGAATTATTATGCAGACAGAAGTCCTGTGGATTATTTTTGAATTAGTTGGACGTTATAATTGCCACTAATTGTTGTAAATATTTTCCCCTAATTATTATTGCTTGGTAACCTAAGAATTAGAATCGGGTATGGCCCTAATTCACGCGAATCCTAAAGGTAGCTACCAGGTTTAACACCCCCACCCAGAATGTTCACTAGACGGAAGAGCTAGTGGGCGTGGTGTTTAGTACTTCAAGGTTTTTATATTATACAGACGAGATGTTCTGTTTTGGGGATATATTTATTGATGCGCATTATATGTTAAGGTCGGTTACCAAGCCAAGAAATGAATGAAAAGTGAATGTTATGTATCGAGAGAATGATGTTATACACAAGTTATGTGTATGTTATTTTTGTGCACGAGATATGTGTACGATTACTAAGATTTATGAAAGATGATTTTGTACACGAGAAAGGTGTACTGTATTTAAAAGATATCGCATGTACATTACAGGTGGTTATAGGATTCGGGCCCATTTGTACCATGCAGCATTTAAATCTTGTAGTCTATGATGAATTTTATTGTTTACGATAAACTTATGAACTCACCAACCTTTTGGTTGACACTTTAAAGCATGTTTATTCTCAGGTATGAAAGAAATCTTCTGCTGTGAATTTTCTCATTTTAGAGACATTACTTGGAGCCGATCATCGCAATGGGGCCAGATGTTGGTGACTTCGTCCAGATGGAATGGACGGGGTATGACACTTACCGGCAAACCTATCCGAAACACCATTTTCAGCCTCATTTCCAGGGTAGCTCGACACGATTATATTCTATCCACAATTCTAGATCTTATTCATCCGCTCATCCAAACCGACAAACATACTGGAGTAATTGAAGAAGTCAACTGTAGTGACCCGAACTTTTCCATGTTTATATATATTAATTGAGATTGATATTTACATGATTAAATATTTCCAACATGTTAAGCAATCAAACTTGTTAAGACTTGATTAATTGAAATATGTTTCATATAGACAATTGACCACCCAAGTTGACCGGTGATTCACGAACGTTAAAACTTGTAAAAACTATATGATGACATATATATGGATATATATAGTTAACATGATAATATGATAAGTAAACATATCATTAAGTATATTAACAATGAACTACATATGTAAAAACAAGACTACTAACTTAATGATTTTTAAACGAGACATATATGTAACGATTATCGTTGTAAAGACATTTAATGTATATATATTATATTAAGAGATATTCATACATGATAATATCATGATAATATAATAATTTAAAATCTCATTTGATATTATAAACATTGGGTTAACAACATTTAACAAGATCGTTAACCTAAAGGTTTCAAAACAACACTTACATGTAACGACTAACGATGACTTAACGACTCAGTTAAAATGTATATACATGTAGTGTTTTAATATGTATTTATACACTTTTGAAAGACTTCAATACACTTATCAAAATACTTCTACTTAACAAAAATGCTTACAATTACATCCTCGTTCAGTTTCATCAACAATTCTACTCGTATGCACCCGTATTCGTACTCGTACAATACACAGCTTTTAGATGTATGTACTATTGGTATATACACTCCAATGATCAGCTCTTAGCAGCCCATGTGAGTCACCTAAAACATGTGGGAACCATCATTTGGCAACTAGCATGAAATATCTCATAAAATTACAAAAATATGAGTAATCATTCATGACTTATTTACATGAAAATAAAATTACATATCCTTTATATCTAATCCATACACCAACGACCAAAAACACCTACAAACACTTTCATTCTTCAATTTTCTTCATGTAATTGATCTCTCTCAAGTTCTATCTTCAAGTTCTAAGTGTTCTTCATATATTCTACAAGTTCTAGTTACATAAAATCAAGAATACTTTCAAGTTTGCTAGCTCACTTCCAATCTTGTAAGGTGATCATCCAACCTCAAGAAATCTTTGTTTCTTACAGTAGGTTATCATTCTAATACAAGGTAATAATCATATTCAAACTTTGGTTCAATTTCTATAACTATAACAATCTTATTTCAAGTGATGATCTTACTTGAACTTGTTTTCGTGTCATGATTCTGCTTCAAGAACTTCGAGCCATCCAAGGATTCGTTGAAGCTAGATCCATTTTTATCTTTTCCAGTAGGTTTATCCAAGGAACTTAAGGTAGTAATGATGTTCATAACATCATTCGATTCATACATATAAAGCTATCTTATTCGAAGGTTTAAACTTGTAATCACTAGAACATAGTTTAGTTAATTCTAAACTTGTTCGCAAACAAAAGTTAATCCTTCTAACTTGACTTTTAAAATCAACTAAACACATGTTCTATATCTATATGATATGCTAACTTAATGATTTAAAACCTGGAAACAGGAAAAACACCGTAAAACCGGATTTACGCCGTCGTAGTAACACCGCGGGCTGTTTTGGGTTAGTTAATTAAAAACTATGATAAACTTTGATTTAAAAGTTGTTATTATGAGAAAATGATTTTTATTATGAACATGAAACTATATCCAAAAATTATGGTTAAACTCAAAGTGGAAGTATGTTTTCTAAAATGGTCATCTAGACGTCGTTCTTTCGACTGAAATGACTACCTTTATAAAAATGACTTGTAACTTATTTTTCCGACTATAAACCTATACTTTTTCTATTTATATTCATAAAATAGAGTTCAATATGAAACCATAGCAATTTGATTCACTCAAAACGGATTTAAAATGAAGAAGTTATGGGTAAAACAAGATTGGATAATTTTTCTCATTTTAGCTACGTGAAAATTGGTAACAAATCTATTCCAACCATAACTTAATCAACTTATATTGTATATTATGTAATCTTGAGATACCATAGACACGTATACAATGTTTCGACCTATCATGTTGACACATCTATATATATTTCGGAACAACCATAGACACTCTATATGTGAATGTTGGAGTTAGCTATACAGGGTTGAGGTTGATTCCAAAATATATATAGTTTGAGTTGTGATCAATACTGAGATACGTATACACTGGGTCGTGGATTGATTCAAGATAATATTTATTGATTTATTTCTGTACATCTAACTGTGGACAACTAGTTGTAGGTTACTAACGAGGACAGCTGACTTAATAAACTTAAAACATTAAAATATATTAAAAGTGTTGCAAATATATTTTGAACATACTTTGATATATATGTATATATTGTTATAGGTTCGTGAATCAACCAGTGGCCAAGTCTTACTTCCCGACGAAGTAAAAATCTGTGAAAGTGAGTTATAGTCCCACTTTTAAAATCTAATATTTTTGGGATGAGAATACATGCAGGTTTTATAAATGATTTACAAAATAGACACAAGTACGTGAAACTACATTCTATGGTTGAATTATCGAAATCAAATATGCCCCTTTTTATTAAGTCTGGTAATCTAAGAATTAGGGAACAGACACCCTAATTGACGCGAATCCTAAAGATAGATCTATTGGGCCTAACAAACCCCATCCAAAGTACCGGATGCTTTAGTACTTCGAAATTTATATCATATCCGAAGGGTGTCCCGGAATGATGAGGATATTTTTATATATGCATCTTGTTAATGTCGGTTACCAGGTTTTCACCATATGAATGATTTTTATCTCTATATATGGGATGTGTATTGAAATATGAAATCTTGTGGTCTATTATTATGATTTGATATATATAGGTTAAACCTATAACTCACGAACATTTTTGTTGACGTTTTAAGCATGTTTATTCTCAGGTGATTATTAAGAGCTTCCGCTGTCGCATACTTAAATAAGGACGAGATTTGGAGTCCATGCTTGTATGATATTGTGTAAAAACTGCATTCAAAAAACTGTTTTGGTTGTAACATATTTGTATTGTAAACCATTATGTAATGGTCGTGTGTAAACAGGATATTTTAGATTATCATTATTTGATAATCTACGTAAAGCTTTTTAAACCTTTATTGATGAAATAAAGGTTATGGTTTGTTTTAAAATGAATGCAGTCTTTGAAAAACGTCTCATATAGAGGTCAAAACCTCGCAACGAAATCAATTAATATGGAACGTTTTTAATCAATAAGAACGGGACATTTCAGTTGGTATCAGAGCGTTGGTCTTAAAGAACCAGAAAATTTGCATTAGTGTGTCTTATCGAGTTTGTTAGGATGCATTAGTGAGTCTGGACTTCGACCGTGTTTTCTTTAAAAATGATTGCTTAACATTTTTGTTGGAAACTATATATTATTAAGATGTATATATTATGTGATATATTAATCTCTTAACATGTTTGATATTATGTGATAGATGTCTACCTCTAGCACAAATCCCATTTACTCACCTAATAATAACGAAGAGTCGAATATATATTGGACTGATTCACAAGTTCCCGAAGAAGAACCGGAAGAAGAATCAGAACCGGAAGAAGAGTCGGAACCGGAAGAAGAATCAGAACCGGAAGAGGAGGAACCGGAGGAGGAAATAGAACCGGTGGGGGAAATAATAAAACGGTTAAGTAAAAGAAAATCCTCAACCAACCGACCAAGGTTAATTATGGTCAATGGTGTTTCCGCCAAGGAAGCAAAATATTGGGAGGATTACCAATTCTCCGATGAATCGGATTCCGACGAGAATTCCGATGATGTTATAGAAATTACCCCAACTGAATTTAAAAAGGCAAAAGAAAATAATAAGGGAAAGGGCATAAAAATAGAGAAATCTAATTCCAACCCCGATGAACTTTATATGTATCGTCAACCCCCGAAGTCCTTAAGTTGTAACAATGACCCGGGAACCTCTAAACCACCAGGTTTTTCTAAACCAATGTGGAAAACGACGGCTCGTATTAGGGGAACATCATATATCCCTAGAAACTTGGCAAAACGAACCAAAACCGAAGAAGAAGAAACAAGCGAGTCGGAATAAGATAGTTGTATTCGTGTGGTGTAATATATGTAATATAGTGTGCTTATGCTTTATGATATATGTAAAAATTGCTTGTATTAATAAGTATTTTTTTTTATGAATCTAACTCTTGTCTATTTTACAGTTTAAAAACACAAAATGGATAGATAACCCAATATTTTAAGAGACCTACCCGGAGACATGATTGATGAAATCTTGTCTAGAGTCGGTCAGAATTCCTCGGCACAACTATTTAAGGCGAGATCAGTTTGTAAGACATTCGAAGAACGTTCCAAGAATGCCTTGGTTTATAAAAGGCTTTCGTTCGAAATATGGGGGATATCACATTGAGAAATCCATAAGTTACAATGTGTTTACTTTGACGCATATATTGCGGGGAACCCAAATGCTATTTTACGCAATGGGTTAAGAAATTATTTTGACTCAATATATCCGAATATTGGACTTCGTGATTTAGAAAAAGCTGCTAACATGCAACATAAAGAAGCATGTTATGCTTACGGATTAGTAATGTTCACTTCTCACCAAAGTGAGAACAAGAACATTGGGCTACAACTATTAAACAAAACGTTCCCACAAGTGACGGAGTCGGTAATTGGGGTAAGAAATGAGGTTTTTAGATTGTTACGGGACTGTTGTACATTACGTAACCCTTGTCCCTTTGACGACGTTACAACACGCTGTCTTATCAACGGCCATAACGGTTATGTTCCACAAGACCAAGGATGGGAAGTAATCCTAGTAAAACCAGAATGCATGACTTGTTTCTGGACGCATGAATTATGTGTCTTTATTGCCTTTGCTGAACGACTTGTGTACTAGCTAAAATTATCTTCACAACCATCTTGTATCAAATTTATTGTGTGCTATATTTCATGCTATATGTAAAATAAGCGGTATTGTAAGTTTGTAAAATATTGTGTAAAAGTTTGAACGCGAAACATTATTATAATCAGTTTTTCATATAGAATTGTAGTAGTTGAATTGTATATTAGCTACTAAGTATGAACTTAACGGGTAGGTACTACCCGAATTTAAACTTATAAAACGCTAATATGAAGAAAAAGCTTTTATAAATGAGTTCATATTATGCTACGAAATACTATTAACTACTCTTAATATTCTGTATGATTAACTTGTTCCATTTGACTATTTTGAAGGAAATGGCACCGACTATTCGACACATCGTGAATATGAATGAAGAGGAATTCCGTACTTTTCTAGCTTCAAACATAGCCGCAGTACAGGCTGCGCTACATACCAACAATAACCTTGGATCTAGCAGTACAGGAAATCGTGTAGGATGCACCTACAAAGAATTCACTACCTGCAAACCTTTGGAATTTGATGGAACCAAAGGACCGATCGGATTGAAACGGTGGACCGAGAAGGTCGAATCGGTGTTTGCCATAAGTAAGTGTACTGAAGAGGACAATGTGAAGTACGCTACGCATACCTTCACAGGTTCTGCGTTAACATGGTGGAATACCTATCTAGAGCAAGTGGGACAAGACGATGCGTACGCACTACCGTGGTCAGCATTCAAGCACTTGATGAACGAGAAGTACCATCCCAGAACCGATGTCAATAAGCTCAAGACAGAACTTAGAGGGTTACAAACCCAAGGATTTGATATTACCACGTACGAAAGACGATTTACAGAATTGTGCCTATTGTGTCCGGGAGCATTCGAAGATGAGGAAGAGAAGATCGACGCGTTTGTGAAAGGATTACCGGAAAGAATCCAAGAAGATATAAGTTCACACGAGCCCGCCTCCATACAACAGGCATGTAGAATGGCTCACAAACTAGTGAACCAGATTGAAGAAAGAATTAAAGAACAGACTGCTGAAGAGGCCAATGTGAAGCAAGTCAAAAGAAAGTGGGAGGAAAACGGTGATAAGAATCACCAATACAACAACAACAGCAATTACAACAATAATCGCAACAATTATCCCAACAATCGCAACATCAATCGCAACTACAACAAACGGCCCAACAACAACAACAACAACAACAACAACAACAACAGCAACTACAATAATCATCCCAACAACAATAATAACCGCAACAACAACAACAATCAGAAGCAGCTATGCCAAAGGTGTGAAAAGTATCACTCTGGGTTCTGCACCAAATTTTGCAACAAGTGTAAAAGAAATGGTCATAGCGCGGCGAAGTGTGAGGTCTACGGACCAGGGGTTAATAGAACGAAAGGAACAAATGGTGTCGGAACGAGTAATGGCGGAGCAAGTAGTGTCGGAGCAAGTTATGCCAATGTAGATTGTTATAAATGTGGAAAACCGGGCCATATTATTAGAAATTGCCCGAACCAGGAGAACACGAATGGACAAGGCCACGGAAGAGTTTTCAATATTAATGCGGCAGAGGCACAGGAAGACCCGGAGCTTATTACGGGTACGTTTCTTATTGACAATAAATCTGCTTACGTTTTATTTGATTCGGGTGCGGATAGAAGCTATATGAGTAGAGATTTTTGTGCTAAATTAAGTTGTCCATTGACGCCTTTGGATAGTAAATTTTTACTCGAATTAGCAAATGGTAAATTAATTTCAGCAGATAATATATGTCGGAATCGAGAAATTAAACTGGTTAGCGAAACATTTAAGATTGATTTGATACCAGTAGAGTTAGGGAGTTTTGATGTGATAATCGGTATGGACTGGTTGAAAGAAGTGAAAGCAGAGATCGTCTGTTACAAAAATGCAATTCGCATTATACGAGAAAAAGGAAAACCCTTAATGGTGTACGGAGAAAAGGGCAACACGAAGCTACATCTTATTAGTAATTTGAAGGCACAAAAACTAATAACAAAAGGTTGCTATGCTGTTTTAGCACACGTCGAGAAAGTACAAACTGAAGAAAAGCGCATCAATGATGTTCCCATTGCAAAAGAATTTCCCGATGTATTTCCGAAAGAATTACCGGGATTACCCCCACATCGATCCGTTGAATTTCAAATAGATCTTGTACCAGGAGCTGCACCAATAGCTCGTGCTCCTTACAGACTCGCACCCAGCGAGATGAAAGAACTGCAAAGCCAATTACAAGAACTTTTAGAGCATGGTTTCATTCGACCAAGCACATCACCGTGGGGAGCTCCTGTTTTGTTTGTCAAGAAGAAAGATGGTACATTCAGGTTGTGTATCGACTACCGAGAGTTGAACAAACTTACCATCAAGAACCGCTACCCACTACCGAGAATCGACGACTTATTTGATCAACTACAAGGATCGTCTATTTATTCAAAGATTGACTTACGTTCCGGGTATCATCAAATGCGGGTGAAAGAAGATGATATTCCAAAGACTGCTTTCAGAACACGTTACGGTCATTACGAGTTTATGGTCATGCCGTTTGGTTTAACTAATGCACCAGCTGTGTTCATGGACCTTATGAACCGAGTGTGTAGACCATACCTTGAAAAGTTTGTCATTGTTTTCATTGATGACATACTTATTTACTCAAAGAATGACCAAGAACACGGTGAACATTTGAGAAAGGTGTTAGAAGTATTGAGGAAGGAAGAATTGTACGCTAAGTTTTCAAAGTGTGCATTTTGGTTGGAAGAAGTTCAATTCCTCGGTCACAAAGTGAACAAAGAAGGTATTAAGGTGGATCCGGCAAAGATAGAAACTGTTGAAAAGTGGGAAACCCCTAAAACTCCGAAACACATACGCCAGTTTTTAGGACTAGCTGGTTACTACAGAAGGTTCATCCAAGACTTTTCCAGGATAGCAAAACCCTTGACTGCATTAACGCATAAAGGGAAGAAATTTGAATGGAATGATGAACAAGAGAAAGCGTTTCAGTTATTGAAGAAAAAGCTAACTACGGCACCTATATTGTCATTGCCTGAAGGGAATGATGATTTTGTGATTTATTGTGACGCATCAAAGGAAGGTCTCGGTTGTGTATTAATGCAACAAACGAAGGTGATTGCTTATGCGTCTAGATAATTGAAGATTCACGAACAAAATTATACGACGCATGATTTGGAATTAGGCGCGGTTGTTTTTGCATTAAAGACTTGGAGGCACTACTTATATGGGGTCAAAAGTATTATATATACCGACCACAAAAGTCTTCAACACATATTTAATCAGAAACAACTGAATATGAGGCAGCGTAGGTGGATTGAATTATTGAATGATTACGACTTTGAGATTCGTTACCACCCGGGGAAGGCAAATGTGGTAGCCGATGCCTTGAGCAGGAAGGACAGAGAACCCATTCGAGTAAAATCTATGAATATAATGATTCATAATAACCTTACTACTCAAATAAAGGAGGCGCAACAAGGAGTTTTAAAAGAGAGAAATTTAAAGAATGAAATACCCAAAGGATTGGAGAAGCATCTTAATATTCGGGAAGACGGAACCCGGTATAGGGCTGAAAGGATTTGGGTACCAAAATTTGGAGATATGAGAGAAATGGTACTTAGAGAAGCTCATAAAACCAGATACTCAATACATCCTGGAACGGGGAAGATGTACAAGGATCTCAAGAAACATTTTTGGTGGCCGAGTATGAAAGCCGATGTTGCTAAATACATAGGAGAATGTTTGACGTGTTCTAAGGTCAAAGCTGAGCATCAGAAAACCATCAGGTCTACTTCAACAACCCGAAATCCCGGAATGGAAATGGGAAAACATTACTATGGATTTCATCACTAAATTGCCAAGGACTGCAAGTGGTTTTGATACTATTTGGGTAATAGTTGATCGTCTCACCAAATCAGCACACTTCCTGCCAATAAGAGAAGATGACAAGATGGAGAAGTTAGCACGACTGTATTTGAAGGAAGTCGTCTCCAGACATGAAATACCAATCTCTATTATCTCTGATAGGGATGGCAGATTTATTTCAAGATTCTGGTAGACATTACAGCAAGCATTAGGAACTCGTCTAGACATGAGTACTGGCTATCATCCACAAACTGATGGGCAGAGCGAAAGGACGATACAAACGCTTGAAGACATGCTACGAGCATGTGTTATTGATTTCAGAAACAGTTGGGATCGGCATCTACCGTTAGCAGAATTTTCCTACAACAACAGCTACCATTCAAGCATTGAGATGGCGCCGTTTGAAGCACTTTATGGTAGAAAGTACAGGTCTCCGATTTGTTGGAGTGAAGTGGGGAATAGACAGATTACGGGTCCGGAGATTATACAAGAAACTACCGAGAAGATCATCCAAATTCAACAACGGTTGAAAACCGCCCAAAGTCGACAAAAGAGCTACGCTGACATTAAAAGAAAAGATATAGAATTTGAAATTGGAGAGATGGTCATGCTTAAAGTTGCACCTTGGAAAGGCGTTGTTCGATTTGGTAAACGAGGGAAATTAAATCCAAGGTATATTGGACCATTCAAGATTATTGATCGTGTCGGACCAGTAGCTTACCGACTTGAGTTACCTCAACAACTCGCGGCTATACATAACACTTTCCACATCTCGAATTTGAAAAAATGTTTTGCTAAAGAAGATCTCATTATTCCGTTAGATGAAATCCAAATCAACAAAAAACTTCAATTCATCGAAGAACCCGTCGAAATAATGGATCGTGAGGTTAAAAGACTTAAGCAAAACAAGATACCAATTGTTAAGGTTCGATGGAATGCTCGTAGAGGACCCGAGTTCACCTGGGAGCGTGAAGATCAGATGGAGAAGAAATACCCGCATCTATTTCCAGAAGATTCGTCAACACCTTCAACAGCATAAAATTTCGGGACGAAATTTATTTAACGGGTAGGTACTGTAGTGACCCGAACTTTTCCATGTTTATATATATTAATTGAGATTGATATTTACATGACTAAATGTTTCTAACATGTTAAGCAATCAAACTAGTTAAGACTTGATTAATTGAAATATGTTTCATATAGACAATTGACCACCCAAGTTGACCGGTGATTCACGAACGTTAAAACTTGTAAAAACTATATGATGACATATATATGGATATATATATATAGTTAACATGATACTATGATAAGTAAACATATCATTAAGTATATTAACAATGAACTACATATGTAAAAACAAGACTACTAACTTAATGATTTTTAAACGAGACATATATGTAACGATTATCGTTGTAAAGACATTTAATGTATATATCATATTAATAGATATTCATACATGATAATATCATGATAATATAATAATTTAAAATCTCATTTGATATTATAAACATTGGGTTAACAACATTTAACAAGATCGTTAACCTAAAGGTTTCAAAACAACACTTACATGTAACGACTAACGATGACTTAACGACTCAGTTAAAATGTATATACATGTAGTGTTTTAATATGTATTTATACACTTTTGAAAGACTTCAATACACTTATAAAAATACTTCTACTTAACAAAAATGCTTACAATTACATCCTCGTTCAGTTTCATCAACAATTCTACTCGTATGCACCCGTATTCGTACTCGTACAATACACAGCTTTTAGATGTATGTACTATTGGTATATCCACTCCAATGATAAGCTCTTAGAAGCCCATGTGAGTCACCTAACACATGTAGGAACCATCATTTGGCAACTAGCATGAAATATCTCATAAAATTACAAAAATATGAGTAATCATTCATGACTTATTTACATGAAAACAAAATTACATATCCTTTATATCTAATCCATACACCAACGACCAAAAACACCTACAAACACTTTCATTCTTCAATTTTCTTCATCTAATTGATCTCTCTCAAGTTCTATCTTCAAGTTCTAAGTGTTCTTCATATATTCTACAAGTTCTAGTTACATAAAATCAATAATACTTTCAAGTTTGCTAGCTCACTTCCAATCTTGTAAGGTGATCATCCAATCTCAAGAAATCTTTGTTTCTTACAGTAGGTTATCATTCTAATACAAGGTAATAATCATATTCAAACTTTGGTTCAATTTCTATAACTATAACAATCTTATTTCAAGTGATGATCTTACTTGAACTTGTTTTCGTGTCATGATTCTGCTTCAAGAACTTCGAGCCATCCAAGGATCTGTTGAAGCTAGATCCATTTTTCTCTTTTCCAGTAGGTTTATCCAAGGAACTTAAGGTAGTAATGATGTTCATAACATCATTCGATTCATACATATAAAGCTATCTTATTCGAAGGTTTAAACTTGTAATCACTTGAACATAGTTTAGTTAATTCTAAACTTGTTCGCAAACAAAAGTTAATCCTTCTAACTTGACTTTTAAAATTAACTAAACACATGTTCTATATCTATATGATATGCTAACTTAATGATTTAAAACCTGGAAACCGGAAAAACACCGTAAAACCGGATTTACGCCGTCGTAGTAACACCGCGGGCTGTTTTGGGTTAGTTAATTAAAAACTATGATAAACTTTGATTTAAAAGTTGTTATTCTGAGAAAAAAATTTTTATTATGAACATGAAACTATATCCAAAAATTATGGTTAAACTCAAAATGGAAATATGTTTTCTAAAATGGTCATCTAGACGTCGTTCTTTCGACTGAAATGACTACCTTTACAAAAATGACTTGTAACTTATTTTTCTGACTATAAACCTATACTTTTTCTGTTTATATTCATAAAATAGAGTTCAATATGAAACCATATCAATTTGATTCACTCAAAACGGATTTAAAATGAAGAAGTTATGGGTAAAACAAGATTGGATAATTTTTCTCATTTTAGCTACGTGAAAATTGGTAACAAATCTATTCCAACCATAACTTAATCAACTTGTATTGTATATTATGTAATCTTGAGATACCATAGACACGTATACAATGTTTCGATCTATCATGTCGACACATATATATATATTTCGGAACAACCATAGACACTCTATATGTGAATGTTGGAGTTAGCTATACAGGGTTGAGGTTGATTCCAAAATATATATAGTTTGAGTTGTGATCAATACTGAGATACATATACACTGGGTCGTGGATTGATTCAAGATAATATTTATCGATTTATTTCTGTACATCTAACTGTGGACAACTAGTTGTAGGTTACTAACGAGGACAGCTGACTTAATAAACTTAAAACATCAAAATATATTAAAAGTGTTGCAAATATATTTTGAACATACTTTGATATATATGTATATATTGTTATAGGTTCGTGAATCAACCAGTGGCCAAGTCTTACTTCCCAACGAAGTAAAAATCTGTGAAAGTGAGTTATATTCCCACTTTTAAAATCTAATATTTTTGGGATGAGAATACATGCAGGTTTTATAAATGATTTACAAAATAGACACAAGTACGTGAAACTACATTCTATGGTTGAATTATTGAAATCGAATATGCCCCTTTTTATTAAGTCTGGTAATCTAAGAATTAGGGAACAGACACCCTAATTGACGCGAATCCTAAAGATAGATCTATTGGGCCTAACAAACCCCTTCCAAAGTACCGGATGATTTAGTACTTCGAAATTTATATCATATCCGAAGGGTGTCCCGGAATGATGGGGATATTCTTATATATGCATCTTGTTAATATCGGTTACCAGGTGTTCACCATATGAATGATTTTTATCTCTATGTATGGGATGTGTATTGAAATATGAAATCTTGTGTTCTATTATTATGATTTGATATATATAGGTTAAACCTATAACTCACCAACATTTTTGTTGACGTTTTAAGCATGTTTATTCTCAGGTGATTATTAAGAGCTTCCGCTGTCGCATACTTAAATAAGGACGAGATTTGGAGTCCATGCTTGTATGATATTGTGTAAAAACTGCATTCAAGAAACTTATTTTGTTGTAACATATTTGTATTGTAAACCATTATGTAATGGTCGTGTGTAAACAGGATATTTTAGATTATCATTATTTGATAATCTACGTAAAGCTTTTTAAACCTTTATTGATGAAATAAAGGTTATGGTTTGTTTTAAAATGAATGCAGTCTTTGAAAAACGTCTCATATAGAGGTCAAAACCTCGCAACGAAATCAATTAATATGGAACGTTTTTAATCAATAAGAACGGGACATTTCATCAACGAGCTTCGCGCTCGAGTAATCAATTTGGAGAATATGGTGCAAAACTTACCAGCTTCAGCAACATCACCAGCACCAACAGTACCACTAACATCAACACCGACATCACCAGTACCACCAATAACAACATCTGCATCACACTCCTCAACATCGCAATCTATACCTCATGCATAATCTTCGTTCTACAACTTGTTCTACATTGGCTATCTTCGTTCTACGTATCGTTCTACATCATTTATCTTCGTTCTTTATGACGATTATGTAATCTCTAATATTTTAGAGATTATGTACTCTAGTTCTAACCGTAAATCATATGAGTTACATATGAAGAAAATATCATATTAACTCATTCAATCCGTGGTTACATATGAAGAAAATATATATGTAAGTATATTTTCATAAAGAATGTAATTAAAAATTCTTTTGTACAAACTGTTAATGGTGAAAATATTTTAACGGGTAGGTAATACTCGAGGAATATTTGGATTTCACATTAATAAGTTACACTGTACATTCTTCGAATCTGATTCAACAGTCATTTACTATCCTACTTACTTCCATAGATATACGAATCCGATCACCACAGAATAACCATTTTCATTCAATTTCATATTGAATTTTGACCTATTAGAATTCAACAAGTGGCATAATGAATAAAACATTTGACAAAAATAAAATTTGTTAGAAACAAACAAATTAACTATGAGAAATTTTATTAAGAATCCACGCTAACAAAATCCTAGCTAACTGTTCCTAGCTAACTGTTAATTCCTTATTACAATTTATTTATAGCAATTTATTTAGCGCAATTTTAATTCTCACAATTTTATTTATCGTCATTTAATTTCTGTTATTTATTTTACGCGCTTTAAATATCGGGACACGTATACAATGTTTTGACATATCATATCGACGTCATCTATATATATTATTTGGAATAACCATAGACACTCTATATGCGGTAATGATCGAGTTAGCTATACAGGGTTGAGGTTGATTCCAAAATAATATATATACTTTGAGTTGTGATCGAGTCTGAGACATGTATACAATGGGTCACGATACGTATTAATTAATTTGAATATTATATACTAAACTATATATGAATTATAGAATTACTAACTGTGGACTACTAATTGTGGAATATCAACATTGGACAATTAAAATGAATTAAAATATTGATTATAATATATGAAACTAAATAATTCTTCAAGTTTGCCATTTGATTTCATCTTAAACCTCATTTGTATCTTGACGATTACAATCTGCGTTTAAACCTTTCATGATTCTTGAAAACACCTCAATCAAGAGGATGAACCAACCGCACTTCATCTACAGAAGAAAAGATTGATACATATAGTTATGCACCTGAAAACACTCGGAACCTGAGTACACGTTTAACACATGTCTGTGCTAGCTCCTTTGACGTTGTTATTACCGAAAATAACTTTGCAATCCCTTTCCAAAGTAGCCAATTTTGTCACAGCTTCAGCAAATAAATTTTGACTTTTCATTTGAATAAACTCTATTATAACTTTGATATATAAGTTCGCCCTTCATCATCGTTACCGGAGAACTGTTATGTTTCACCACATTAGCAGTAAACTTACCAACAACTTCGTTGATCTTTGACATTCTGAAAAATTATTATATTTATCGAAATCCAATCATGTGCTCATCTGCATCTTGTAACAATAATTGTCATACCAACTATCAAAAATCATCAATCATTATTTTGAATCTCGCAACGTTTCTACATCAATAGTTATAAGTATACATATAACATTTAACTCTTAGGATTATGATCTCCCATTCTGACATTCTGAAAAGCATTCTAGTCTACGAATCAGTTCTTTGAATTTTGAAAAAGCTGATGAAGCAGTGAAAACTAAAGATTGCCTTAACAGTCAAAAGTTTGATGATAAAGAATGGAGTGTTGGAAACACTCGATGGAAAAATCTGTACTGAAAAAACGGATTGAGCAAACCATGAAGGAGGCTATGGACAAATCACAAAAGACTAACCCTATTTTCAAAGAATCCAAATGATTCAGTATCTGCTGAAGTCATTAACAAATACCTTGCTCTTTACTCTAAACCTTTACGGACAAACCTTCATCATCATCCATTGATTTTAGAAATTCTAAGATATCATCGTATCTATCATTTTAAATATCCTCATATTTCTAAATATATCTTCATAAATATTCTCGTCCGATATTAATTATCTCTCCGCGCTATCTGTGTTACATCATAAAAGAAACTATTTTAGTTTCTAAATTCTGTAACCTTCGCATTTAAAATATGAATGATTTTGAAGTAGTGTTGGGAACTGAAGCATGAGTTAGTATAATATAATGACACTTGATCAACATGATTATATTACAGTAAGTCATGTTGAGTTTCTAATGAGACGTGATGATTCACAGACTATAACGTCATCATGGGCCATTTACATGACTCTTACATTCTATCTAATCTATAAATATATCAAGAACATATTTTCTTGATAGTCTTATCTTTTCCCTTGAATTCTGGTAATTTGACAAGTCAGATTGTACTATTACCATTTCTTCTTAGAACACAAACTATGTTCATTCCGAAATTCATATCTACAAATTCTGGACCATTATTCGCTTGACTTAAAGTCGAGAAGAGAAAAAAAAAGTTGGGATTGAGGGATAAAGAATATAAGGTGTAAGTTGTGAAAGTAAGGAAATGAAGAGGGTGGATTTATAGTGAAATATCCGACAGAGAAATCAAAATAGATAATCGCATTTAACCAAAGAGGATCTTAATTTCCTTAATTCCTAAAGAATCAGATCTTATATAGATCACGATGATATTCTTTAAACCTTTTAAATTCCGGAAAATCAATCATGACTACGTCGGAAGTTAAGACAAATATTTAGTATCTCATTTCAGTCTTTTGTGATAGCTTCACTCATAAGCTTCGAGTAATTGAATTATCTTATCCATATTACTCAACAGTAATAAAACTCTATTTATCAGCTCATATTCGTTAGGAAAACATTCTTACTGTTAGCCATGACTATCTCGATCAAATTTCTCGGACGAAATTTCTTTAACGGGTAGGTACTGTGATGACCCAGAAATTTTTGACCAAATTTAAACTTTATTCTTATATGATTTCGATATGATAAGCAAGGTCTGTAATGTTAAGTTTCAAAATTTTTGGAATTGTTTAGATGAATACATTTGTCTTTCAACTATTACCGACGATTCATGAACTATTGGTTGCAAATTAATATATATATATATATATATATATATATATATATATATATATATATATATATATATATATATATATATATATATATATATATATATATATATATATATATATATATAATCATTGGAAATAATAACAAATAAGTAAAATAATATGCAAGATAATAAGTTTGTTAAAATGAATATATATATATATATATATATATATATATATATATATATATATATATATATATATATATATATATATATATATATATATGATTCTATATAATTGATGATTTTATATATAAAGTAATATATTAAAACATATAAATATTAAATATATGTATATAATTAGTAGACATTACATAAGTAATAAATTATGATATAAATGAATTAAATGTAACTGTGAGTTAAAAATATAACTGTTAGGATAAATATTATTATTACTAATTTCATTAATATTAATAATAGTAATAATAATAAATATTACATATTAAAATTTTTTAACAAAGTTAATGTAATGATTATCAAAATAAATACTTAAAATATAAATATTACTATAAGAAAGATTAAAATTATTATTTAGTTGTAATTTAGATATTATTAGCTAATATGATTAATACATGTATCATTTATTGATTACTAGTAATATTATTATTATTATTATTATTATTATAATTATTATTAGTATTATAATAATAATTATTATTATTATCCTAATGATATGTTTCATAATCATTTTTATTTAACATTATTATTATCATTATTCTTAATATTAGTAGTAGTCTTAATATTAATAATAATAATAATAATAATAATATTATTATTATTATTATTAATATTATTATTATTTCTATATATATTATTATTATTATTTTACTAAATAATTATCTTTATTTAATTATTAACACAATATTAATTATAAATCAGTAATAATCTGGATGGAAACAAAAATATTAGATATCAGAATCAATTCGTACGAAATTTGTTACCTTTCATCTTCTGCTTTTTAATTTTTTGGCTTGTTCTATTTGGAATGGTCGACTACAATTTATGCTATAACTTGTCTTCAGTAATCAATCAAAAAACAGAAAGATATATTTTTTTTCTTTCTTCACGTCCTCTGTATCTTCACTTTTTGGCAAAAATTAAAAATTGAATCAGTTTTCAAAATCCATTAATGTAGTTGTGTTAGGAATCGTTTATGTAAACTTTCTCTAAAATCTCAGCCTTCAATTCTTTCAAACAATTTCTAATTTCAAAGTCAAAGTTTTTGAAATAAAAAATCAAACTTCGTTCTTCAATCAAATTCGTGTTATTCTGTACGATTCAAGTTAAATTGAGGTTTTAGAAAGTTTCTATGAAAGATTTCCAACATATTTCATGTTATATTTACTGACTAATACGTTCTCCAATTCAAAAACCAATTTTTATTTTATATAGCTACGAACAGCAGCTGTGTTCATTTATATATTTTTTATTTTTTTCTTTTTCTTTAATCCAAGTTACTCTTAACCAAGTCGTGTTTGTCAATACAAGTTTTAAACATTGAAATTAGTAGCTGTATTGATACCTTTTTGCTCGAGCCATCTGTATTTTTTGAGAAGATGAAGAACATAATTAACGGAATAAATATAAATAGTTTAGGGGTTATAATAGAAATGCAAGGTAGAAGGATTGGTTTAGTGTGTTGGTAAGGGAACGGGAGGTCACGGGTTCTATAACACCCCGTCAAAAATCCCCTTAACGGAATGTTAACGCTGGTCCCAGTGCTTGGCTTGACTTCTATGTAACAGCAATATTCTACAACGGAAGTAATTAATACCTGAGAATAAAAACACGCAAAAACAGGTCGACAAATAATTTTGTTGAATCTACAGGTTTAAAGTTAAGTAACAGTATCTGAAAAACATTTGCATAATATGAGCACCTGAATACTAGCAATTGTAGTGACCCGAACTTTTCCATGTTTATATATATTAATTGAGATTGATATTTACATGATTAAATGTTTCCAACATGTTAAGCAATCAAACTTGTTAAGACTTGATTAATTGAAATATGTTTCATATAGACAATTGACCACCCAAGTTGATCGGTGATTCACGAACGTTAAAACTTGTAAAAACTATATGATGACATATATATGGATATATATATATAGTTAACATGATACTATGATAATAAAACATATCATAAAGTATATTAACAATGAACTACATATGTAAAAACAAGACTACTAACTTAATGATTTTTAAACGAGACATATATGTAACGATTATCGTTGTAAAGACATTTAATGTATATATATCATATTAAGAGATATTCATACATGATAATATCATGATAATATAATAATTTAAAATCTCATTTGATATTATAAACATTGAGTTAACAACATTTAACAAGATCGTTAACCTAAAGGTTTCAAAACAACACTTACATGTAACGACTAACGATGACTTAACGACTCAGTTAAAATGTATATACATGTAGTGTTTTAATATGTATTTATACACTTTTGAAAGACTTCAATACACTTATCAAAATACTTCTACTTAACAAAAATGCTTACAATTACATCCTCGTTCAGTTTCATCAACAATTCTACTCGTATGCACCCGTATTCGTACTCGTACAATACACAGCTTTTAGATGTATGTACTATTGGTATATACACTCCAATGATCAGCTCTTAGCAGCCCATGTGAGTCACCTAACACATGTGGGAACCATCATTTGACAACTAGCATGAAATATCTCATAAAATTACAAAAATATGAGTAATCATTCATGACTTATTTACATGAAAACAAAATTACATATCCTTTATATCTAATCCATACACCAACGACCAAAAACACCTACAAACACTTTCATTCTTAAATTTTCTTCATCTAATTGATCTCTCTCAAGTTCTATCGTCAAGTTCTAAGTGTTCTTCATAAATTCCAAAAGTTCTAGTTTCATAAAATCAAGAATACTTTCAAGTTTGCTAGCTCACTTCCAATCTTGTAAGGTGATCATCCAACCTCAAGAAATCTTTGTTTCTTACAGTAGGTTATCATTCTAATACAAGGTAATAATCATATTCAAACTTTGGTTCAATTTCTATAACTATAACAATCTTATTTCAAGTGATGATCTTACTTGAACTTGTTTTCGTGTCATGATTCTGCTTCAAGAACTTCGAGCCATCCAAGGATCCATTGAAGCTAGATCCATTTTTCTCTTTTCCAGTAGGTTTATCCAAGGAAATTAAGGTAGTAATGATGTTCATAACATCATTCGATTCATACATATAAAGCTATCTTATTCGAAGGTTTAAACTTGTAATCACTAGAACATAGTTTAGTTAATTCTAAACTTGTTCGCAAACAAAAGTTAATCCTTCTAACTTGACTTTTAAAATCAACTAAACACATGTTCTATATCTATATGATATGCTAACTTAATGATTTAAAACCTGGAAACACGAAAAACACCGTAAAACCGGATTTACGCCGTCGTAGTAACACCGCGGGCTGTTTTGGGTTAGTTAATTAAAAACTATGATAAACTTTGATTTAAAAGTTGTTATTATGAGAAAATGATTTTTATTATGAACATGAAACTATATCCAAAAATTATGGTTAAACTCAAAGTGGAAGTATGTTTTCTAAAATGGTCATCTAGACGTCGTTCTTTCGACTGAAATGACTACCTTTACAAAAACGACTTGTAACTTATTTTTCCGACTATAAACCTATACTTTTTCTGTTTAGATTCATAAAATAGAGTTCAATATGAAATCATAGCAATTTGATTCACTCAAAACGGATTTAAAATGAAGAAGTTATGGGTAAAACAAGATTGGATAATTTTTCTCATTTTAGCTACGTGAAAATTGGTAACAAATCTATTCCAACCATAACTTAATCAACTTGTATTGTATATTATGTAATCTTGAGATACCATAGACACGTATACAATATTTCGACCTATCATGTCGACACATCTATATATATTTCGGAACAACCATAGACACTCTATATGTGAATGTTGGAGTTAGCTATACAGGGTTGAGGTTGATTCCAAAATATATATAGTTTGAGTTGTGATCAATACTGAGATACGTATACACTGGGTCGTGGATTGATTCAAGATAATATTTATCGATTTATTTCTGTACATCTAACTGTGGACAACTAGTTATAGGTTACTAACGAGGACAGCTGACTTAATAAACTTAAAACATCAAAATATATTAAAAGTGTTGTAAATATATTTTGAACATACTTTAATATATATGTAGATATTGTTATAGGTTCGTGAATCAACAGTGGCCAAGTCTTACTTCCCGACGAAGTAAAAATCTGTGAAAGTGAGTTATAGTCCCACTTTTAAAATCTAATATTTTTGGGATGAGAATACATGCAGGTTTTATAAATGATTTACAAAATAGACACAAGTACGTGAAATTACATTCTATGGTTGAATTATCAAAATCGAATATGCCCTTTTTTATTAAGTCTGGTAATCTAAGAATTAGGGAACAGACACCCTAATTGACGCGAATCCTAAAGATAGATCTATTGGGCCTAACAAACCCCATCCAAAGTACCGGATGCTTTAGTACTTTGAAATTTATATCATATCCGAAGGGTGTCCCGGAATGATGGGGATATTCTTATATATGCATCTTGTTATTGTCGGTTACCAGGTGTTCACCATATGAATGATTTTTATCTCTATGTATGGGATGTGTATTGAAATATGAAATCTTGTGGTCTATTGTTACGATTTGATATATATAGGTTAAACCTATAACTCACCAACATTTTTGTTGACGTTTAAAGCATGTTTATTCTCAGGTGAATATTAAGAGCTTCCGCTGTTGCATACTAAAATAAGGACAAGATTTGGAGTCCATGTTTGTATGATATTGTGTAAAAACTGCATTCAAGAAACTGATTTCGATGTAACATATTTGTATTGTAAACCATTATGTAATGGTCGTGTGTAAACAGGATATTTTAGATTATCATTATTTGATAATCTACGTAAAGCTTTTTAAACCTTTATTTATGAAATAAAGGTTATGGTTTGTTTTAAAAATGAATGCAGTCTTTGAAAAACGTCTCATATAGAGGTCAAAACCTCGCAACGAAATCAATTAATATGGAACGTTTTTAATCAATAAGAACGGGACATTTCAGCAATGACCCGAGTATAGAAGCCACTATACCCGCCTTTACCTCCTAAAATGTTATACACTTGTTCGAGTATATCTAATGTTCAAAGTAAATGCACCACAGTTAATAATGTAGGGTGAGGTTGTCAACCTAACGGATCCGTCCATCTAAATTGTGCTTACACCGATGGTATTAAAGTATTCAAGCTATAGGTTTTGTGAACAAACTCAATATACATATATAGTACTCGTGTCAATACAAAAGCATTTGATAAAGTAAGTGTAACAGCATGTATTCTCATCCCTAAAAACATGTAAAAAGTGGGACTGTAGACTCACCTTTGAATAAACTCGGATTGAAAAAGTGAACAAATAACTTGTACGGTTTAAAGCTGAATAATGCAACCTAAGTATACGTATTTAGGTTGGTCAATATATGTATCTTAAATAAGGGTGGTTTCATAGTGTAATTTGTCTTATTGATCGACTCGACGCGTTTCAAAGTAAATGTCAACTATTTCATACAAGTCAAACAAAGTCAACTGAAGTCAAACCGAATGTCAAACTTGGTCAAAGTAGTCAACTAAAGTCAACATCAGTAGGTTCATGTCAAATTTTGGCCAACATGTTAAACCTAAGTCAAACAATACGTTTCAGGTCATGAATGATCATTTTCACAATTTCAGTTTATCGTTGTGCACAAAGTTTATGAACACGTAGCATACTTAGCACAATATCTCATAGTAAAAAATTCACGTAAACATCGAAAACTCCAGATCATAAATATACTTAAAATAGATTCCAAAAATTCTAGCTAGGGGCTCATACGATAATTAAAAGTCAGGAATCAGAAGGGGTACATTTGGGGTTTCCCAAGTCAGTTTCTGACCGCGCACTGATATTGTTTTGGGTATAACTGGAGCTAGAGACATGAAATTGATACAAGACCAGTGGTCATAGTTCAAGAACAAGTCAAACTAACACATATCAAAAATCGAGCAATTTTTGTTTAGCCAATTTGTACAGTTTATTCGTGAAAGTTGAACATTCAGTTTTCAGCTCAAATTCAAATTTTCATAAAGTACGGCTCTATTGTGCCCAATGCATAAGGTTTCAGAGATTGACATAAACTAAAAATAAGTCACATATCATGTTAAAATTCATATTCCAGAAGCTTAAATTCTCATTCAATAAACACAATCCACAGAGTATAAAACAGAGAGAGATTTACAGATTTGATTCTAGTCTAGCTAGTCACATTCGCACGCGATTATCTGAAGATCTAGATACAATTAGCCTATGATATCTACATGAAAGGTGAATTACTTTTTGTGTACATTTCAAATATGCAAATCTTTAATCACAGAAGTTAACACATTTTATCATACAAGGTTATTTTCATACAAGTGCTGTCTAAAACTACTTTTACACTAATTCAAGCATATCTCGAGTTATACATAAGCAAACAACATGATATCCTAGTCCAAATTGAGTGTTTTTAAATTATCTTTCTAGTGGTATAAGTTTCACATGCCTATTCATGGTCTATAAAATCCATATTTCTGATCAATCACAAAAACACAACGTTAATTTCAATTAAGCATAACTTGATCATCCGGAAATGAAATCAAGCGAATTCAAAGCCTAAACTCAATAGTTTTTCTCAAGGAATCTGAATATAACATAATATCATACAGTTGAGAAACTTAATTTTCTGATTATGCATAAACAAATTCGGTTTTAAACCCTAACGCATCAAACAATCAATATAACGATTACAATTAACACGTACACGTATAGACTTGAGCAATTGACAACATAACTATGAAACCTTAATAAAAAATCAGATTTTTATGATTAAGGTTCATGTAAATATACCTTAGATCAAGAAAAGAATTATATCAACGCGTAGCTATCGATGTGAATTGCAACTTTCGTGTTGAAGGTTTATTTGATTGAGCAAAAATTAATGGTGTTGTGTGAGGGTTGTTAGTCAACGCAGGAGGGATCCAGGAGGAGGGAGGGATTGACTTCTTTAGGGTTAGGGAAAATAATGTGCAGTGTTTTATTTTTCTAGCTAATTATAATTAGGCAATAAGCACACTACAAGTACCCAATACGCCCAAATTAGAAACTAAAGGGGTGGGGGGTTGAGTTCCGGCCGAATGGGGCCCAAGGGTGGTGCCTGGTCTCTCGTTTTGCAATTCCGTGTAATCGTGGTCCGTTTTAAGTGTCGTTTAGTCGTGCCGAAGGTCCGGAACGCTAAATCGATCGTTAAACGCAACCAATCGTTTAATTTATTAAAACCCAATAAATTAAATATTTTAAAAAGTTAATAATTAATAAAATAAATTATTAAAATAAACCCGAGCGTTTCGTTGCTCAAAAAGCCGTTATCAAAACTGTATCGTTTTTATCGTATTTCTTTATCTGGAATATATATTTGAATTAATATCAACCCATATTAATTATTGTAGCCCTCCAAAGATCGAGTATGCATTTATTACATATAAACACATAAAAGGCAAATAATCGCCGTTAAATAAACTAACGGAAGGTTAACAGAAGTAATGAAAAAAGCAAGGTTGTTACATGTTCGAGTCGTGTTTGTCAATACAAGTTTTAAACATTGAAATTAGTGGCTGTATTGATACCTTTTTGCTCGAGTCATCTGTATTTTTTGAGAAGATGAAGAACATAATTAACGGAATAAATATAAATAGTTTAGGGGTTATAACAGAAATGCAAGGTAGAAGGATTGGTTTAGTGTGTTGGTAAGGGAACGGGAGGTCACGAGTTCGAGTCCGGTTCGCGAAAATATTTTTTTAAAGCTCCTTTTGTGGCAGTCATTTAATTTCCTTATTACTTTTATTATTATTATTGTTATTATTATTATTATTATTATTATATTTACTATTATTGTTATCATTAATTATTGCTATTATTATTATGTTAACATAAATATTAGGATTAATATTATTATCATTTTTGTTATTGAGTAATATCACTAGGTATTATTAGTGTTATTATTAGTATTACTAAAATTGATATAAGTATTATTATGAGTAGTATTATTATTATTATTGTTAGTATGAAAATAATACTAACTATTATCATTAATAATAGTATTAGTATCATTTCTATTAGTATTATTAACACATTTAAAATGTGTAATATCATTATTATCATTATTATTATTATAAGTATTATCTTAATATTATCATTATTATTATTATTAAGATTATCATTTTTAGTGCTATTATCTTTAAAACTTATTATCATTACTAACAACTTTATTAAAGTTATTATTAAAACAAAATGTATTAAGATTATTAATAATATCAATATCATTATTATTAAAAGTATTATTTTTATGAAAACTAACACTTTATCTTATCATTATTATCATTTCTTTTATTATTACTAACATTACTTTTATTATTATTATCAAAACTATTAATATCTATATCATTACTAAAAATCTAATTATTAGTATTATTATTATCATAAAACGATACAAATTGTTACTTATATTATTTTATCAAATAAATAGCTATATAAGAATATATTGAATACATATCACATAATAACATTAATAATTTCATAATAAATAAAGTATATAAAATAAATATAGTTAATTTAGTTATTAATAAAACATACAAATTACTAAAATAACAATTAATGATAATACATAAATTTGTCAATTACAAGTGTAGATTTTAATATATATACATATATATACATATATATATATATATATATATATATATATATATATATATATATATATATATATATATATATATATATATATATATATATATATATATATATATATATATATATATATACTTGATATAGGTTCGTGATACCGAGGTCAACCTTGCACTTGTTCAATGCCATTATATGCTTAATTACTACGAAATATCGTATTGTGAGTTTCATTTGCTCCCTTTTTAAATGCTTTTACAATATATATTTTTGGGACTGAGAATACATGCGCTGCTTTTATAATTGTTTTACGAAATAGACACAATTAATCGAAACTACATTCTATGGTTGGATTATCGAACCGAATATGCACCTTTTTAGCTTGGTAGCCTAAGAATTAGTGTTTATTATAATTGACGCGAATCCTAAAGATAGATCTATTTGGCTCAACAAGCCTCATCCGAGTTACGGATGCTTTAGTACTTCGATTTATCATGTCCGATGAGTGTCCCGGAATGATGAGGATATTCTATATGCATCCTGTTAAGGTCGGTTACCAGGTGTTCAATCCATATGAATGATTTTTATGCAGATGCATGATGTTTATGAGAAATGAAATGAAAATCTTGTGGTCTATTAAATTAATGGAAATGAGTGTTTATGATAAACTAATGAACTCACCAACCTTTTGGTTGACACTTTAAAGCATGTTTATTCTCAGGTATTAAGGAAATCTTCCGTTGTGCATTAGCTCATTTTAAAGATATTACTTGGAGTCATTCATGGCATATTTTGAAAGACGTTGCATTCGAGTCATTGAGTTCATCAAGATTATTATTAAGTCAATTATAGTTGGATGTATTATGAAATAGTATGCATGCCGTCAACTTTCGATGAAAAGAAAGTTTGTCTTTTAAAAACGAATGCAATGTTTGTAAAATGTATCATATAGAGGTCAAATACCTCGCGATGTAATCAACTATTGTGAATCATTTATAACGTATATGAATGGGTCCTTTCAGTAGTCCACAGTTAGTAGTACATAAATAAATTAACATATTGTATACATGTCTATGGTCTATCAGGGTATATATATATATATATATATAAATATATATATATATATATATATATATATATATATATATATATATATATATATATATATATATATATAGTATAAGTAAGTTAGGATATGGTTAGTATAGATTTGTTATAAAAATTTTCGTAGCTAAAACTAGTAATTTTTTCCAATTTTATTTTACCCACCATTTCTTCGTTACAAATCCGTTTTAAGTGAATCAAATTGCTATGGTTTCATATCGAACTGAACATTAATAATCTAAACAGAAAAAGTATAGGTTTATAGTAGGAAATACAGGTTACAAGTCATTTTTGAAAGAGGTAGTCATTTCCATCGAAAGAACGACATCTTGATGACCATTTTTAAAAACATACTTCCACTTTGAGTTAAACATGATTTTGGGATATATTTTTATGTTCATAAGAAATATTATTTTCCCAGAATAACAACTTTTAAATCAAATATTATCATAGTTTTTAATTATCCAACCCAAAATAGCCCCCGGTTTAACTACGACGGCGTATGTCCGGTTTTACGGTGTTCTTTGCGGTTCCAAGTTTTAAATCATTATGTTAGCATATCATATAGATATAAAACATGTGTTTAGTTGATTTTATAAGTTAAGTTAGAAGGATTAACTTTGTTTGCGAACAAATTTAGAATCAACTAAACTATGTTCTAGTGATTACAAGTTTAAATCTTCGAATAAGATAGTTGTATATATATATATATATATATATATATATATATATATATATATATATATATATATATATATATATATATATATATATGAATATGAATCGAATGATGTTATGAACATCATTACTACCTCAAGTATAATAGGTAAATCTACTAGAAATGATGAGAAAATAACTTGAGCTTCAAAGGATCTTTGATGGCTTGGAAGTTCTTGAAGTAGAATCATGACACGAAAACAAGTTCAAGTAAGATTACTACTTGAATTAAGATAGTTATGTTTATAGAAATTGAACCAAAGCTTGAATATGATTCCTACCTTTGATTTAGAATGAAAACCTACTGAGATTAACAAAAGTTTCTTGGTCTTGGATGATTACTTGGAATGAATTTGAAAGCTTGGAAGTAATCCAGCAAGTTTGAAAGATTTCTTGAAGTGTTCTTGAATGGTTATTTTTATGATGATTAAAGCTTGTAATTGAAGCTAAAAGATGATGAAAATGCTTGGAGATGATCAAGTATGATGTTAGGAGTATTTTGAGAGAGAATTTGGAGTGTAAGTATGAGAAAATGTAATGGGAAAATGAGGTTAAATCATAAAAACGTGATTACTTGTTATAAAGAAAAAAAAGATCCTTAAGTTTGTTTCTAGCTCATTAGTCATACTAGATGTTAAATGGTTTGTTCCTACATGTTTCTTAATCATTTAAGGCTGCTAAGGAGCAGATTTTTATGTGTATATACCAATAATATATACATCTAGAAGCTGGGTATAATACGAGTACAATACTTGAATGAATACGAGTAGAATTGTTGATGATAACGAATGGGAATGTAAGTGTAAGCATTTTTGTTAAATAGAAGTACTTTGATATGTGTCTTGAAGTCTTTCAAAAGTGTATAGATACTTCTTAATACACTACATGTATATACATTTTAACTGAGTCGTTAACTCATCATTAGTCGTTACATGTACGTGTTGTTTCAGAACCTTTAAGTTAACGATTTCGTTAAATGTAATTAATCCCATTGTTATTATATCTAATGAGACGTTAAATTGTTACATTATCATGATAACATGATGTACTAATATATCTTAATATGATATATAAATATTAAGACATTATTACAACGATAATCGTTACGTATAGATATCGTTTTGAATTTCTAAAGTTAGTAGTCTTTTTTTTATGTATAAAGTTCATTATTAATATACATATTGAGATACTTAATTATTATTTCATCATGTTAAACATATATATATATATATATATATATATATATATATATATATATATATATATATATATATATATATATATATATATATATATATATATATATATATATATATATGTTCATATATATAATATCATGTCATATACAAGTTATAACATTCGTGAATCATCGGACAAACTGGGTGGTGAAACGTTAACACAAAATTCGTTTTAATTAATCAAGTCTTAACAAGTTTGATTGCTTAACATGTTGGAAACATTTAATCATGTAAATATAGATATCATATAATATATAATCATGGAAAAGTTTGGGTCACTACAGTACCTACCCGTTAAATAAATTTCGTCCAGAAATTTCAGGCAGTAGGAGATGTTGGCGTATCTTCTGGAAATAAGTGCGGGTATTTCTGCTTCATTTGATCTTCATATTCTCAGGTGAACTTAGGTCCTCTACGAGCATTCCATCGAACTTTAACGATTGGTATCTTGTTTTGCTCAAGTCCTTTAACCTCACGATCCATTACCTCGACGGGTTCTTCAACGAATTGTAGTTTTTCGTTGATCTTAATCTCGTCTAAAGGAATCATGAGATCTTATTTAGCTAAGAATTTCTTCATATTCGAGACGTGAAAGGTATTATGTACGCCGGCTAATTTTTGCGGTAATTCAAGTTGATAAGCTACCGGACTGACATGATCAATAATCTTAAATGACCCAATGTATCTCGGGTTTAGTTTTCTCTGTTTTCCAAAATGAACAACGCCTTTCCAAGGTGATACTTTAAGTATGCCCATGTCGCCAATTTCAAATTCTATATCTTTTCTTTTACTATCTGCGTAGCTCTTTTGTCGACCCTGGGCGGTTTTTAATCGTTGTTGAATTTGAATGATTTTCTCGGTAGTTTCTTGGATGATCTCCGGACCCGTAATTTATCTATCTCCCACTTTGCTCCAAAAAATTGGAGACCTGCACTTTCTGCCATAAAGTTCCTAAAACGGTGTCGCCTCAATACTCGAGTGGTAACTGTTGTTGTAAGAAAATTTTGCTAACGGTAGATGTCGATCCCAACCGTTTCCAAAATCAATAAAACATGCTCGTAGCATGTCTTTAAGCGTTTGTATCGTCCTTTCACTTTGCCCATCAGTTTATGGATGATAGGCAGTACTCATGTCTAGACGAGTTCCCAATGCTTGTTGTAACGTCTGCCAAAATCTTGAAACAAATCTACCATCCCTATCAGAGATAATAGAGACTGGTGTTCCATGTCTGGAGATGACTTCTTTCAAGTATATTGCCAACTATTCCATTTTATCATCTTCTCTTATTGGTATAAAGTGTGCTGACTTGGTAAGACGATCAACTATTACCCAAATTGTATCATAACCACTTGCAGTCTTTGGCAATTTAGTAATGAAATCCATGGTAATGTTTTCTCATTTCCATACTGGGATTTCTGGTTGTTGAAGTAGACCTGATGGTTTCTGATGTTTAGCTTTGACTTTAGAACAAGTCAAACATTCCCTCAAGTATGTAGCGATATCAGCTTTCATACCCGACCACCAAAAATGTTTCTTGAGATCTTGGTACATCTTTCCAGCTCCAGGATGTATTGAATATCTAGTTTTATGTGCTTCCCTAAGTACCATTTCTCTCACCTCTCTAAACTTTGGTACCCAAATTCTTTTATCCTTATACCGGGTTCCGTCTTCCCGAATATTAAGATGTTTCTCCGATCCTTTGAGTATTTCATTCTACAAATTCCCTTCTTTCAAAACTCCTTGTTACGCCTCCTTTATTCGAGTAATAAGGTTAGTATGAATAATTATATTCATAGCTTTTACTCAAATAGGTTTCCTGTCCTTTCTACTCAATGCATCGGCTACCACATTTGCCTTTTCCGGGTGGTAACGAATCTCAAAGTCGTAATCATTTAACAGCTCAATCCACCTACGTTGCCTCATGTTCAGTTATTTTTGATCAAATATTTGTTGGCGACTTTTGTGGTCGGTATATATGGTACATTTGACCCCATATAGATAGTGCATCCATATCTTTAATGCAAAAACAACAACGCCCAATTCCAAATCGTGAGTCGTATAATTCTGCTCATGAATCTTCAATTGTCTAGACGCATAAGCAATTACCTTCTTTCGTTGCATTAATACACAACCGAGACCTTGCTTTGAAGCGTCACAATAAATCACAAAATCATCATTCCCTTCAGGCAATGACAATATAGGTGTTGTAGTTAGCTTTTTCTTCAACAATTGAAACGCTTTCTCTTGCTCATCCTTCCATTCAAATTTCTTCCCTTTATGCGTTAATGCAGTCAAGGGTTTTGCTATTTTGGAAAATTTTTGGATGAATCTTCTGTAGTAAGTAGCCAATCCTAAAAATTGGCGTATCTGCGTAGGATTTTTCAGTGTTTCCCACTTCTCAACGGTTTCAATCTTTGCCGAATCAACTTGAATACCTTCTTTGCTCACTATATGACCGAGGAATTGAACTTCTTTCAACCAAAATGCACACTTTGAAAATTTAGCGTACAATTTTTCCTTCCTCAACAATTCTAGCACTTTTCTCAAATGTTCTTCGTGCTTTTAATCAATCTTTGAGTAAATAAGTATGTCATCAATGAAAACAATGACAAACTTGTCAAGATATGGTCCACGCACTCAGTTCATGAGGTCCATGAACACAGCTGGTGCGTTAGTCAATCCAAATGGCATAAACATAAACTCATAATGATCGTAACGAGTTCTAAAAGCAGTCTTCGGAATATCATCCTCCTTCACCCGCATTTGATGATAACCGAAACGTAAATCAATCTTCGAATAAATCGATAAACCTTGTAGTTGATCAAATAAGTCATCGATTCTCGGTAGTGGATAACGGTTCTTGATGGTAAGTTTGTTCAACTCTCGGTAGTCAATACATAACCTGAATGTACCATCCTTCTTTTTGAAAAACAACACTGGAGCTCCCCACGGTGATGTACTTGGTCGAATGAAACCACACTCGAAAAGTTCTTGTAATTGGCTTTGTAATTCCTTCATTTCGCTGGGTGCGAGTCTGTAAGGATCATGAGCTATGGTGTGTGACGACCCGGAAATTTCTGACCAAATTTAAATCAAACTCTCGATACGATGTAATATTTTTGTCACGATAAGCAAAGTCCGTTAGGTTGAGTCTCAAAAGTTTTGAACTGTTCATATATTTAATTGACCTTCGACTGTTCCCAACGATTCACGAACAACTATTTGTAAATGGATTCATATATGTTTAAATATATAGATAGATATAAATAATAATTTGAAGTATAACTTAAGATATTATATGTTGTTAAAATTAACTATGTAAAGTAAAAATAAAATATGATATCATCATTAAAATAAATAAATAAATAAATGAAAAGTATATTAAAAATAAATATTAAATGATTGTAATACTTGTCTGATGTTCCGATTAATAGTAACTGATTGATAGATATTAATGTAGATGACAACGAATCAAATTGATATGGAGTACGAATATTGACAAAAGGATTTCTTTTACATGATATTTAATTATATAATTAATATTATTATTTATATTAAGATTAGGACTAAGTAAATGGACAACTAATTTTATTTTCATAATGAAGATAATAACAAATAATTATTAACAATCATAGTTTAAATGTAATTATGCAAATAATATAGATACATAAAATTGTAATAATTCGTTCTATGTAAATAATTAGTTTGTTATACTAATATAAATACTATTATTATTATTAATGTTATTAATATTAATATTGTTATTATTAATATTAACATATTATTATATTTAATATAATTATTAGTTATTAATATTAAAATTAAAAATAATATACATCTATGGAAACAGATTGATACGCGGTTATGAGATCACGGATATAATTTAGGTTTGTTTTCTTCTTCCTCTCTCATTTTTTTTCTACTTACCCGTGATGATATGTCGATCCCTCTTTCCCTTTAATAATTTCGATCAGCACATAATTTTGATCACACCTTCTATCATCATTCAAATGAATTCTAATCCCTATTCTCAATATCTAATTCCAATTCATCCATTTTGTTTTGTGTTCGTCGCTAACCCTGTTACTCACACCAATCTAGCCTCTGGAGTGATTCAATCTAGTTCTTGTCCAATTAAAGCTATCGAAAACAACAACTCAGATTAAATAACAACAATTTGGTCTAGAACTCAAAGTCAACTTTCAAGCTACTTTGGTCAACGAATCAATTAGAAAAAATTGACGATTTCCAGGTGTTAAAGCTGTTAGTCGAGCTTTCAGTGAAGGTTTTTGAGCAACTTTTATGTTTGGGTTTTGGCCTGAAATGATCTAATTAGATGAATCACAATTGAAGGTGTTTCATCCCTGTTCTGTTACATAAAAACATATATAAATATATATTCTTTCATTTCTTACAGGATGATTAAACACATTGCTAGAATCTTTGAAAACGTGTGATACTGCTATCATTCGAATTTAACTGTTAAAACTATTTGAAGCAGCTATTGTTAGTTGTTTCTTTTATTTCTGTTTTGCTGTTTGCTGCTACTGTCGAACAAACCACTAACTATTATGATTTGACGATGCCATTGATGATGTTTATAATGATAATCGAGTAAGGTAGATGATGTTATGTTGATGATAGAAGTAAACAGAAATGATAGGTATAGGATGATGATGAGTATTATAACGATTATGATAGATGGTAAAGGCTTATGATCATAATTAAATTATGAATATGAATGATGATAAGCTGTGATAATATTGATGATGACATACGAGATATATGATGATGGTAGTAAATATGATGTACATGGTGATAACGAGCATGATTTGGTGAAATGATAATTGATCACGAGTAGTTGATGATAAAGATGATGGTCACGGATATGATTATGATATGATTATGGCTATGATATGATTATGATTATGACTATGATCATGATTATGATCATGATGAAATTGATGATGATATGAAGAAGAAGATGGAAACTAAAAACATGTTGAAACGATTTAAACTCCTAAATGAATCAGAAAGTAAGCAATGGTTAAATGGTAGAGGGTGTTTGCAGGTGATCGAGAGGTCGAGGGTTCGAATCTGGTTTGTGGCAATTCTTTTTATAAAAGCTTTCAAAGGGAATAACCTTTTAACGTTTATTTTGTTATTATTATTTTTATTATTATTATTGTTATTATTATTTTTATTATTAATTAACGTTATTATTACTAGTATTATAGTTATTATTATCAATATTATTACTAATAAAAGTATTAGTTACAATTTATTATTATTATCATGATTATAATTACAGTTAGGATTATTATTATTACTGTTAATACTAATATTATTATCATTAGTAGTAGTATTATTAAGTAGGATAACTATTGACATTATCATTAATACTAAGATTGTTATTATTATTATTATTATGATTAAGATTATAATTAGTATCAAAATAACACAAACTATTATTATTATCCTTAATATTAGTATTAGTATCATTATATACTTGTTAGTATTATTATTAGAATCATTATTAATATATGTATTATCATTAATATCATTATCGTTTTTATTATTAATACTATCGTTATTAATAAAGTTATTATTAGTAGAACTATTATATTAAAAATATTAATATCAAAACTATCATTTTTACAAATAAATATTTGGTATATAAAACCTACTTACTACATATACTACAATTATATTAAAAATCTATATAACTATATTTAAGACATATTAACATTTATTATATAAATACTTACATACAACAAATTAAATATTTGTAATATAATACTAAATATATACATATGGATATATTAATATAACTAAATGTATGAATTTTAATCACTTTAAATATATAAAATAAATATATATATAATATGCTTTAAGATATAATATAAGTATATATATTTTTGAATGGAAATTAATATAAATTATATAAACTACAAACACATAATTAATATATAATTAATAAAGGAACCTATGTGATTTTCATTATATATTTTAATATATATACGAATGATATAGGTTAGTGAATCCGAGGCCAACCCTACATTGTTCAGTTGTTAAATATCGTCATATGTATTTTTACTACAAAATACAGTATGGTGAGTTTCATTTGCTCCCTTTTTAAATGCTATTGCAATATATATTTTTGGGACTGAGAATACATGCGCTATTTTTATAACTATTTTACGAAATAGACACAAGTAATTGAAACTACATTATATGGTTGAATGGATCGAAGTCGAATATGCCCTTTTTAGCTTGGTAATCTAATAATTAGGGAACATCACTAATTTTGAGAATTAGTGCACCCCTAATTGACGCGAATCCTAAAGGTAGATCTACGGGAACTAACAACCCCCATTCTGGAATTTGGAATGCTTTAGTACTTCGAGTTTATCACGTCCGATGGGTGTCACAGAATGATGGGGATATTCTATATGCATCTTGTTAATGTCGGTTACCAGGTGTTCACCATATGAATGATTTTTATGTCTATGCAGTTTGCAAAATGCCTGATATGAGAATGATGTTTATGAAAAATGAAATCTTGTGGTCTATTAAAATAATAGAAATGATTGTTATGATAAACTAATGAACTCACCAACCTTTTGGTTGACACTTTAAAGCATGTTTATTCTCAGGTATGAAAGAAAATCTTCCGCTGTGCATTTGCTCATTTTAGAGATATAATTGGAGTCATTCACGACATATTTCAAAAGACGTTGCATTCGAGTCGTTAAGTTCATCAAGATAATTATTAAGTAAATTATAGTTGGATATATTATGAAATGGTATGCATGCCGTCAACTTTCAATGTAAAGAAAGTTTGTCTTTTAAAAACGAATGCAATGTTTGTAAAATGTATCATATAGAGGTCAAGTACCTCGCGATGTACCAAATGTAATGTATTCGTACAGATGGATTAGGACGGGTCGTTAGAGTTGGTATCAGAGCGGTGGTCTTAGCGAACCAGGTCTTGTATTAGTGTGTCTAACTGATAGTTGTTTAGATGCATTAGTGGGTCTGGACTTTTACCCTGTCTGCATGTCAAAAGTTTTGCTTATCATTTTGTGTTGAAAATTATTTGCTTATCATCCTTAAAATCTAGACACGTCTTACAGCCTCTATTGCATAGACAGTGTATAGATAAATTCATATCTTAGCGTATCTGTTATTGTTACCTTTGCCTGACAGCTTCCGTAGATTCCTCCGTAACTTATGGGATTTTAGTATTATATATGCATATGTAAATTATGTATTGCAAGGTACTAATCTACATCCTATAATCTATTTCTTATCAAAAATCCTTCATCTGATCGTACGAGATGAATCCCTCAACCAGTTCGAATTCCTCGGATTCCGACAGCTATTCCGATATGGAGTTTCACCTAAGCTCCGAAAGCAGTGTCACCAGAATGAATCAACCAATTCATTTGATGGGTTCATAGCCTTCTCAATCATTGGAGATAAAAAGAAGGTGATCCCTTCCATATACCACATTTCCCACTTGGCGAAGAACCTGAAACACTTACCGGCGAACCTATCCTAAATACCATTTTTAGTCTCATTTCTAGGGTAGCTCGTCACGATCAATTCTATCCACAATTCTAAACCTTATTCATCCACTCGTTCCGACCGGCGATCATCCCGAAATAATGAAAAAAGGCAACGAGCTTCGCACTCGAGTAATCAATTTGGAGAATATGGTGCAAAACTTACCAACTTTAACAACATCACCGGCACCAACAGTACCATCAATAACAGCACCAGTACCATCAACAATCCATGCCTCAACATCTCATTCTGTACCTCGAGTATAATCATCGTTCTACGTATCGTTCTACATCATTTATCTTCGTTCGACATGGTGATTACGTAATCTCTATTGTTTTAGAGATTATATATTCTTGTTCTAACGGTAAATCAAATGAGTTTAATATCATATTGAATCATTAAATCCATGGTTACATCTGAAGAGAATATATATGTAAGTATATTTTCATAAAGATTGTAATTAAAAATTCTTTTGTACAAACGATTAATGGCAAAAATATTTTAACGGGTAGGTAATACTCGAGAAATATTTAGATTTCACATTAATAAGTTACACTGTACATTCTTCGAATCTGATTCAACAGTCATTTACTATCCTACTTACACCCACAGATATACGTATCCGTTCATCGCAGAATAACCATTTTCATTCAATTTCATATTTGGATTTGGACCTATCAGAATCCAACAAGTGGCATAATGAAGAAAACATTGGACAAAAATAAAATTTGTTAGAAACAAACAATTTAACTATGAGAAGAATTTTGATAAGAATCCACGCTAACTGTTCCTAGCTAACTGATTAATTCCGTATTACATTTTATTTATCACAATTTAATTATCGCAATTTATTTATCCCAATTTAAATTCTCGCAATTTTATTTATCGTCATTCAATTTCTGTTATTTAATTTACGCACTTTATTTATCATCATTTAAATACTGTTATTTATACATTTTGAATATCGGGACACGTATACAATGTTTTGACATATCATATCGATGCATCTATATATATTATTTGGAATAACCATAGACACTCTATATGCGGTAATGACCGAGTTAGCTATACAGGGTTGAGGTTGATTCTACAATAATATATATACTTTGAGTTGTGATCGAGTCTGAGACATGTATACAATGGGTCACGATACGTATTAATTAATTCGAATATTATATATGAATTATTGAATTACTAACTGTGGACTACCAACATTGGACAATTAAAATGAATTAAAATATTGATTATAACATATGAAACTAAATAATTCTTCAAGTTTGCCACTTGATTTCATCTTGAATCTCATTTGTATCTGGACGATTACAATCTATGTTCAAACTTTTCTGGATTCTTGAAATCACTTCACTCGAGAGGATGAACCAACCGCACTTCATCTACGGAAGGAAAGATTTATGCACATGGTTATGCACCTGAAAAGCTCTTGAAAACTGAGTAAACGTTTAACACGTACCTTTGTTAGCTCCTTTGGCATTGTTATTACCGAAAATAACTTTGCAATCATTTTTCAAAGTAGCCAATTTTGTCACAGCTTCAGCAAATCAATTTCGACTTTTCATTCGAATAAACTCTATTATAATTTTGATATACGTTAGCCCTTCGTCATCGTTTCCGGAGAACCGTTTATATCTCACCACATTAGCAATAAACTTACCAGCAACTTCAATGATCTTTGGCTTTTCGAAAAATCATTATATTTATCGAAACCCTATCATATACTCATCTGCATCTTGTAATAAGAATTTCCATGCCAATTACCGAGAATCAGCAATCAGTATTTTGAAACTCGCAGCATGCCTACATCAATATATAACATTTATCTCTTAGAATTATGATCTTCCATTCTGAAAAGCATCCAGTCTATGAACCAATACTCTAAATGTTGAAAAAGTTGAATGAAGTAGCAAAAACTGTAAACGACTTTAACAGTCGAAAGTTTGATGATAAAAAAAATAGTATGTTGGCAAAGCTAAGAAAAGTTGGAACTGGAAAACAGATTGAGCAAACCATGAAGGAGTCTGTGGACAAATCACACAGGCTAAATCTGCCTTCAAAGAATCCAAATAATTCAATATCTGCTGAAGTCATTACCGAATACCTTACTCCTGACTCTACACTTTTACGGATAAATCTTCTTCATCATCCAGCGATATTAGAAATTCTAAGATATCATCATATCTTTCATTATAAATATCCTCAATATTTCTGAAGATATCTTCATAAATATTCTCGTCCGATATTAATTATCTCTCCACGCTATCTGTGTTATCTCATAAAAGGAAACTGTTTTAGTTTCTATATTCTGTAAACCTTCGAATTTAAAATATGAATGTTTTTGAAGAAGTGTTGGGAACTGAAGCATGAGTTAGTATAATATAATGACACTTGATCAACGTGATTATATTACAGTAAGTCATGTTGAGAGTCTAATGGAACGTGATGATTCACAGATTATAACGTCATCATGTGCCATGTTACACGACTCTTACATTCTATCTAATCTATAAACATATCAAGAACGTATTTTCCTGATAGTTCTATCTTTTCTCGTGACTTCTGGTAATTTGACAAGTCAGATCGAGCTATCATAATTTCTTCCTTAGAACATTAACTATGTTCACTCCAAAATTCATATCTATGAATTCTGGACCATTATTCGCTTAACTTAAAGTCGAAAAGGGAAAACAAAAGGATGGAACTCCAAAATATAAAGGAAACAAAGGGAGTGGATTTATAGTGAAATATCTGACAGAACAATCAAAACAGATTATCGCATTTAATCAAAGAGGATCCTAATTTCTTTAATTACCGAAGAATCGAATCTTATTACGAAGATTTTCTCTAAATCCCTTGAACTCCGGAAATCAAACATATCTACGTCAAAAGATATGACGAAACTTATTTTCCTCATTCTGCTATTTTGTGACAACTCCACTCGTGCACTTCACATACTCAAATCGTTTTATCTATAGTAATCAATGGTGATAAAACTCTATTTATCAACTCATATTCATCATGAAAACATATTTATTGTCAGCCATGACCATCCCAATCAAATTTTGGGACGACATTTCTTTAACGGGTAGGTACTGTGATGACCCGGAAATTTTCGACCAAATTTAAATCAAACTCTCGATACGATGTAATATTTTTGACACGATAAGCAAAGTCCGTTAGGTTGAGTCTCAAAAATTTTGAACTGTTCATATATTCAATTGACCTTCGACTGTTCCCAACGATTCACGAACAACTATTTGTAAATGGATTCATATATGTTTAAATATATAGATAGATATAAATAATAATTTGAAGTATACCTTAAGATATTATATGTTTTTAAAATTAACTATGTAAAGTAAAAATAAAATATGATATCATCATTAAAATAAATAAATATATAAATGAAAAGTATATCAAAAATAAATATTAAATGATTGTAATACTTGTCTGATGTTCCGATTGATAGTAAATGATTGATAGATATTAATGTAGATGACAACGAATCAAATTGATATGGAGTACGAATATTGACAACTGGATTTGTTTTACATGATACTTAATTATATAATTAATATTATTATTTATATTAAGATTGGGACCGAATAAATGGACAACTAATTTTATTTTCATAATGAAGATAATAAAAAATAATTATTAACAATCATAGTTTAACTGTAATTATGCAAATAATATAGATACATAAAATTGTAATAATTCGTTCTATGCAAATAATTAGTTTGTTATACTAATATTAATACTATTATTATTATTATTAATGTTATTAATATTAATATTGTTATTATTAATATTAACATATTATTATATTTAATATAATTATTAGTTATTAATATTAAAATTAAAAATAATATACATCTATGGAAACAGATTGATACGCGGTTATGAGATCATGGATATAATTTAGGTTTGTTTTCTTCTTCAGGTCTCATTTTTTTTCTACTTACCCGTGATGATATGTCGATCCCTCTTTCCCATTAATAATTTTGATCAACACATAATTTTGATCACACCTTCTATCATCATTCAAACGAATTCTAATCCCTATTCTCAATATCTAATTCCAATTCATCCATTTTGTTTTGTGTTCATCGCTAACCCTGTTACTCACACTAATCTAGCCTCTGGAGTGATTCAATCTAGTTCTTGTCCAATTAAAGCTCGTTTCATGCTCCTAATCATCAATTAAAGCTATCGGAAACAATAACTCAGATTAAATAACAACAATTTGGTCTAGAACTCAAAGTCAACTTTCAAGCTACTTTGGTCAACGAATCAATTGGAACAAATTGACGATTTCCAGGTGTTAAAGCTGTTAATCGAGCATTCGGTGAAGGTTTTTGAGCAACTTTTATGTTTGGGTTTTGGCCTGAAATGATCTAATTAGATGAATCACAATTGAAGGTGTTTCATCCCTGTTCTGTTACACAAAAATATATATAAATATATATTTTTTCATTTCTTACAGGATGATTAAACACATTGCTAGAATCTTTGAAAACGTGTGATACTTCTATCATTCGAATTCAACTGTTAAAACTGTTTAAAGCAGCTATTGTTAGTTGTTTCTTTTATTTCTGTTTTGCTGTTTGCTGCTACTGTCGAACAAACCACTAACTGTTATGATTTGACGATGCCATTGATGATGTTTATAATGATAATCGAGTAAGGTAGATGATGTTATGTTGATGATAGAAGTAAACATAAATGATAGGTATAGGATGATGATGAGTATTATAACGATTATGATAGATGGTAAAGGCTTATGATCATAATTAAATTATGAATATGAATGATGATAGGATGTGATAATATTGATGATGACATACGAGATATATGATGATGGTAGTAAATATGATGGACATGGTGATAACGAGCATGATTTGGTGAAATTATAATTGATCATGAGTAGTTGATAATAAAGATGATGATCACGGATATGATTATGATATGATTATGGTTATGATATGATTATGATTATGATATGATTATGATTATGTTATGATTATGACTATGATCATGATTATGATCATGATGAAATTGGTGATGATATGAAGAAGAAGATGGAAACTAAAAACATGTTGAAACGATTTAAACTCCTAAATGAATCAGAAAGTAAGCAATGGTTAAATGGTAGAGGGTGTTTGCAGGTGATAGAGAGGTCGAGGGTTCGAATCTGGTTTTTGGCAATTCTTTTTAGTAAAGCTTTCAAATGGTATAACCTTTTAACTTTTATTTTATTATTATTATTATTATTATTATTATTATTATTATTATTATTATTATTATTATTATTATTATTATTATTATTATTATTATTATTATTATATTTATTATTAATTAACATTATTATTACTAGTATTATAGTTATTATTATCAATATTATTACTAATAAAAGCATTAGTTACAATTTATTATTATTATCATGATTATAATTACAGTTAGGATTATTATTATTACTGTTAATACTAATATTATTATCATTAGTAGTTTTATTATTAAGTAGGATAACTATTGACATTATCATTAATACCAAGGTTGTTATTATTATTATTATTATGACTAAGATTATTATTAGTATCAAAATAACACAAAATTATTATTATCCTTAATATTAGTATTAGTATCATTATATACTTGTTAGTATTATTATTAGAATCATTATTAACATATGTATTATCATTAATATCATTATCGTTTTTATTATTAATACTATCGTTATTAATAAAGTTATTATTAGTAGAACTATTATAGTAAATCATTAATATCAAAACTATCATTTTAACAAATAAATATTTGGTATATAAAACCTACTTACTACATATACTACAATTATATTAAAAATCTATATAACTATATTTAAGACATATTAACATTTCTTATATAAATACTTACATACAACAAATTTAATATTTGTAAATGGATATATTAATATAACTAAATGTATGAATTTTAATCACTTTAAATATATAAAATAAATATATATATATAATATGCTTTAAGATATAATATAAGTATATATATTTTTGAATGGAAATTAATATAAATTTTATAAACTACAAACACATAATTAATATATAATTAATAAAGGAAACTATGTGATTTTTATTATATATTTTAATATATATACGAATGATATAGGTTCGTGAATCCGAGGCCAACCCTACATTGTTCAGTTGTTAAATGTCGTCATATGTATTTTTACTACAAAATACAGTATGGTGAGTTTCATTTGCTCCCTTTTTAAATGCTTTTGCAATATATATTTTTGGGACTGAGAATACATGCGCTATTTTTATAACTGTTTTACAAAATAGACACAAGTAATTGAAACTACATTATATGGTTGAATGGATCGAAGCCGAATATGCCCTTTTTAGCCCGGTAATCTAAGAATTAGGGAACATCACTAATTTTGAAAATTAGTGCACCCATAATTAACGCGAATCCTAAAGGTAGATCTACGGGAACTAACAACCCCCATTCTGGAATTTGGAATGCTTTAGTACTTCGAGTTTATCATGTCCGATGGGTGTCCTGGAATGATGGGGATATTTTATATGCATCTTGTTAATGTCGGTTACCAGGTGTTCACCATATGAATGATTTTTATCTCTATGCAGTTTGCGAAATGCCTGATATGAGAATGATGTTTATGAAAAATGAAATCTTGTGGTCTATTAAAATAATAGAAATGATTGTTGTGATAAACTAATGAACTCACCAACCTTTTGGTTGACACTTTAAAGCATGTTTATTCTCAGGTATGAAAGAAAATCTTCCGCTGTGCATTTGCTCATTTTAAAGATATTAATTAGAGTCATTCTTGACATATTTCAAAAGACGTTGTATTCGAGTCGTTGAGTTCATCAAGATTATTATTAAGTAAATTATAGTTGGATATATTATGAAATGGTATGCATGCCGTCAACTTTCAATGTAAAGAAAGTTTGTCTTTTAAAAACGAATGCAATGTTTGTAAAATATATCATATAGAGGTCAAGTACATCGCGATGTACCAAATGTAATGTATTCGTCCAGATGGATTAGGACGGGTCGTTAGACAGTGCAGCTCCTGGTACAAGATCTATTTGAAATTCAATAGATCGGTGTGGAGGTAGTCCCGGTAATTCTTTCAGAAATACATCGGGAAATTCTTTTGCGACGTGATATCGGCTAAAAAGTCACATTTTCACCCCGGTATTAAGGCCCAAAAACAAGAAAGATTCAAACTTTGTCGGAAAAATACCCACTTCATCGGTTAGAATTGAAGAACAAGTAATTACGAAGACGGTGCAAAAGAATCAAGAGAATCGGAGCTAAAACGAAGATTCTAGAGCGAAAACGGTGAAAGATAAGAAATCAAGTTATGATCCAGTGAATCAAGGCTGACCAGGCACAAAAACAGCCTGCCATACGGGTTGCCAAACGGCATGCCAGTATGGCAAACAGCCTGCCAAACGGAAAGCCAAACGGGCTCGATAAATGGCTTGTCTAGCAAACGGCTTGCCAAATACGGCCTGCCAAACAGCTTGCCAAACGGCTTGCCAGCCGTTTGCAGGCAAAATTCTTGTTTATGTAAAGGGTCTTTGTCATTCATTCCAACACACACTTTAATTCACTTCTTTCTCCCTCTAGTACAATATTAGTCATACTCTCAAGGCCTTCGACTCTGTGCGGGAAACCTAGTACCATGAGAAGAACGCTGAAGATTGTATTAGGAGCGGTCTGGAGTTTTGAAGTTGTCACTTTTGTATTCATAACTCGTTTAATCTACTGGTACTTCTATCCCTTACCTTTATATAATGTCTTCTATCATTATGTTATATGATATTGTTGCCATGATTAGCGAGTAGTTATCTTTAGTGTATACTATGATCTAAGCAGTTATAATGCCGAAATAATATTATGGTTTGTGTATGCTGTTGAAATGCTTTCCGATTATGCTTTAAACTCAATCGCTTTTCCAACTAATAGAACGTAGTTATAGGCTCTGTAATTGGGAAGTCACGAACCCCGATTCAGAGTACACTATCTGTGTCACCCTTTGGTAAGAGAAGTCTATTGGATACAATGTAAGATCGACTGAGGCACACCGGTTGTAGTAAGTCTATCAAGCTTTGGATTCCGACTGAGGACTCTTTCGTAGTGAAACATCTAACTAGACCTTTAGTACATTGTCGGTACCAGACCATGCTACTGTAGTCACCAAGCATATAAACTTCATACGTGCATGCTAAAGCACAGCGGTTGTTGTAAGCTCTACCTCTGCTAAGTAAGGCCATAGAACCCGGTTAGTGTTGACCAGTACACTGCACCATAACACGGTCTCAAGCATTGCACCCCGCTTGAGGGATTCTTAGTTAATTAAGGAACTTTTTGTTTAGACACATAAAGGATTGGATCGTTAGGATAACCGAACGTGTTCATGGAAGTTAGCTTGACTTGGCCATGGTGTTTTTTATGATTGAACTCTTTTTAAGGGCCTAACTATCTTTTAAACCAATCATTAATGAAAGCATTGAAACACATCACGTCTCTTGGATATGGTAAACCATGTATTCTATTATGCTTAAGAAAGTTTAAACCATTGTGGAATGTTAATACGTCACCCAACCGAGTCGCTCAATTGGATGATCCGTCTGAATGTATATGCCTGTAGTTAGACTGCACGGGCATCGGGGGTAAGGGATGTTGTTGTCTATTCAAAATCTTTAAGCCTAATGCAGTACCCAGTGACATGTATTATGAAAGGGGCGTTTAGGACCAGTGTAATGAATACAAGACCTCTGCCTATTCATGAGCCAGCATTCTGAAATGTCCCGTTCTTATTGATTAAAAACGTTCCATATTAATTGATTTCGTTGCGAGGTTTTGACCTCTATATGAGATGTTTTTCAAAGACTGCATTCATTTTTAAAACAAACCATAACCTTTATTTCATAAATAAAGGTTTAAAAAGCTTTACGTAGATTATCAAATAATGATAATCTAAAATATCCTGTTTACACACGACCATTACATAATGGTTTACAATACAAATATGTTACATCGAAATTAGTTTCTTGAATGCAGTTTTTACACAATAGCATACAAACATGGACTCCAAATCTTGTCCTTATTTTAGTATGCAACAGCGGAAGCTCTTAATATTCACCTGAGAATAAACATGCTTTAAACGTCAACAAAAATGTTGGTGAGTTATAGGTTTAACCTATATATATCAAATCGTAACAATAGACCACAAAATTTCATATTTCAATACACATCCCATACATAGAGATAAAAATCATTCATATGGTGAACACCTGGTAACCGACATTAACAAGATGCATATATAAGAATATCCCCATCATTCCGGGACACCCTTCGGATATGATATAAATTTCGAAGTACTAAAGCATCCGGTACTTTGGATGGGGTTTGTTAAGCCCAATAGATCTATCTTTAGGATTCGCGTCAATTAGGGTGTCTGTTCCCAAATTCTTAGATTACCAGACTTAATAAAAAGGGGCATATTCGATTTCGATAATTCAACCATAGAATGTAGTTTCACGTACTTGTGTCTATTTTGTAAATCATTTATAAAACCTGCATGTATTCTCATCCCAAAAATATTAGATTTTAAAAGTGGGACTATAACTCACTTTCACAGATTTTTACTTCGTCGGGAAGTAAGACTTGGCCACTGGTTGATTCACGAACCTATAACAATATATACATATATATCAAAGTATGTTCAAAATATATTTACAACACTTTTAATATATTTTGATGTTTTAAGTTTATTAAGTCAGCTGTCCTCGTTAGTAACCTACAACTAGTTGTCCACAGTTAGATGTACATAAATAAATCGATAAATATTATCTTGAATCAATCCACGACCCAGTGTATACGTATCTCAGTATTGATCACAACTCAAACTATATATATTTTGGAATCAACCTCAACCCTGTATAGCTAACTCCAACATTCACATATAGAGTGTCTATGGTTGTTCCGAAATATATATAGATGTGTCGACATGATAGGTCGAAACATTGTATACGTGTCTATGGTATCTCAAGATTACATAATATACAATACAAGTTGATTAAGTTATGGTTGGAATAGATTTGTTACCAATTTTCACGTAGCTAAAATGAGAAAAATTGTCCAATCTTGTTTTACCCATAACTTCTTCATTTTAAATCCGTTTTGAGTGAATCAAATTGCTATGGTTTCATATTGAACTCTATTTTATGAATCTAAACAGAAAAGTATAGGTTTATAGTCGGAAAAATAAGTTACAAGTCGTTTTTGTAAAGGTAGTCATTTCAGTCGAAAGAACGACGTCTAGATGACCATTTTAGAAAACATACTTCCACTTTGAGTTTAATCATAATTTTTGGATATAGTTTCATGTTCATAATAAAAATCATTTTCTCAGAATAACAACTTTAAAATCAAAGTTTATCATAATTTTTAATTAACTAACCCAAAACAGCCCGCGGTGTTACTACGACGGCGTAAATCCGGTTTTACGGTGTTTTTCGTGTTTCCAGGTTTTAAATCATTAAGTTAGCATATCATATAGATATAGAACATGTGTTTAGTTGATTTTAAAAGTCAAGTTAGAAGGATTAACTTTTGTTTGCGAACAAGTTTAGAATTAACTAAACTATGTTCTAGTGATTACAAGTTTAAACCTTCGAATAAGATAGCTTTATATGTATGAATTGAATGATGTTATGAACATCATTACTACCTTAAGTTCCTTGGATAAACCTACTGGAAAAGAGAAAAATGGATCTAGCTTCAATGGATCCTTGGATGGCTCGAAGTTCTTGAAGCGGAATCATGACACGAAAACAAGTTCAAGTAAGATCATCACTTGAAATAAGATTGTTATAGTTATAGAAATTGAACCAAAGTTTGAATATGATTATTACCTTGTATTAGAATGATAACCTACTGTAAGAAACAAAGATTTCTTGAGGTTGGATGATCACCTTACAAGATTGGAAGTGAGCTAGCAAACTTGAAAGTATTCTTGATTTTATGAAACTAGAACTTTTGGAATTTATGAAGAACACTTAGAACTTGAAGATAGAACTTGAGAGAGATCAATTAGATGAAGAAAATTGAAGAATGAAAGTGTTTGTAGGTGTTTTTGGTCGTTGGTGTATGGATTAGATATAAAGGATATGTAATTTTGTTTTCATGTAAATAAGTCATGAATGATTACTCATATTTTTGTAATTTTATGAGATATTTCATGCTAGTTGCCAAATGATGGTTCCCACATGTGTTAGGTGACTCACATGGGCTGCTAAGAGCTGATCATTGGAGTGTATATACCAATAGTACATACATCTAAAAGCTGTGTATTGTACGAGTACGAATACGGGTGCATACGAGTAGAATTGTTGATGAAACTGAACGAGGATGTAATTGTAAGCATTTTTGTTAAGTAGAAGTATTTTGATAAGTGTATTGAAGTCTTTCAAAAGTGTATAAATACATATTAAAACACTACATGTATATACATTTTAACTGAGTCGTTAAGTCATCGTTAGTCGTTACATGTAAGTGTTGTTTTGAAACCTTTAGGTTAACGATCTTGTTAAATGTTGTTAACCCAATGTTTATAATATCAAATGAGATTTTAAATTATTATATTATCATGATATTATCATGTATGAATATCTCTTAATATGATATATATACATTAAGTGTCTTTACAACGATAATCGTTACATATATGTCTCGTTTAAAAATCATTAAGTTAGTAGTCTTGTTTTTACATATGTAGTTCATCGTTAATATACTTAATGATATGTTTACTTATCATAGTATCATGTTAACTATATATATATCCATATATATGTCATCATATAGTTTTTACAAGTTTTAACGTTCGTGAATCACCGGTCAACTTGGGTGGTCAATTGTCTATATGAAACATATTTCAATTAATCAAGTCTTAACAAGTTTGATTGCTTAACATGTTGGAAACATTTAATCATGTAAATATCAATCTCAATTAATATATATAAACATGGAAAAGTTCGGGTCACTACAGTACCTACCCGTTAAATAAATTTCGTCCCGAAATTTTAAGCTGTTGAAGGTGTTGACGAATCTTCTGGAAATAGATGCGGGTATTTCTTCTTCATCTGATCTTCACGCTCCCAGGTGAACTCGGGTCCTCTACGAGCATTCCATCGAACCTTAACAATTGGTATCTTGTTTTGCTTAAGTCTTTTAACCTCACGATCCATTATTTCAACGGGTTCTTCGATGAATTGGAGTTTTTCGTTGATTTGGATTTCATCTAACGGAATAGTGAGATCTTCTTTAGCAAAACATTTCTTCAAATTCGAGACGTGGAAAGTGTTATGTACAGCCGCGAGTTGTTGAGGTAACTCAAGTCGGTAAGCTACTGGTCCGACACGATCAATAATCTTGAATGGTCCAATATACCTTGGATTTAATTTCCCTCGTTTACCAAATCGAACAACGCCTTTCCAAGGTGCAACTTTAAGCATGACCATCTCTCCAATTTCAAATTCTATATCTTTTCTTTTAATGTCAGCGTAGCTCTTTTGTCGACTTTGGGCGGTTTTCAACCGTTGTTGAATTTGGATGATCTTCTCGGTAGTTTCTTGTATAATCTCCGGACCCGTAATCTGTCTATCCCCCACTTCACTCCAACAAATCGGAGACCTGCACTTTCTACCATAAAGTGCTTCAAACGGCGCCATCTCAATGCTTGAATGGTAGCTGTTGTTGTAGGAAAATTCTGCTAATGGTAGATGTCGATCCCAACTGTTTCCGAAATCAATAACACATGCTCGTAGCATGTCTTCAAGCGTTTGTATCATCCTTTCGCTCTGCCCATCAGTTTGTGGATGATAGGCAGTACTCATGTCTAGACGAGTTCCTAATGCTTGCTGTAATGTCTGCCAGAATCTTGAAATAAATCTGCCATCCCTATCAGAGATAATAGAGATTGGTATTCCATGTCTGGAGACGACTTCCTTCAAATACAGTCGTGCTAACTTCTCCATCTTGTCATCTTCTCTTATTGGCAGGAAGTGTGCTGATTTGGTGAGGCGATCAACTATTACCCAAATAGTATCAAAACCACTTGCAGTCCTTGGCAATTTAGTGATGAAATCCATGGTAATGTTTTCCCATTTCCATTCCGGGATTTCGGGTTGTTGAAGTAGACCTGATGGTTTCTGATGCTCAGCTTTGACCTTAGAACACATCAAACATTCTCCTACGTATTTAGCAACATCGGCTTTCATACCCGGCCACCAAAAATGTTTCTTGAGATCCTTGTACATCTTCCCCGTTCCAGGATGTATTGAGTATCTGGTTTTATGAGCTTCTCTAAGTACCATTTCTCTCATATCTCCAAATTTTGGTACCCAAATCCTTTCAGCCCTATACCGGGTTCCGTCTTCCCGAATATTAAGATGCTTCTCCGATCCTTTGGGTATTTCATCCTTTAAATTTCCCTCTTTTAAAACTCCTTGTTGCGCCTCCTTTATTTGAGTAGTAATGTTATTATGAATCATTATATTCATAGATTTTACTCGAATGGGTTCTCTGTCCTTCCTGCTCAAGGCATCGGCTACCACATTTGCCTTCCCCGGGTGGTAACGAATCTCAAAGTCGTAATCATTCAATAATTCAATCCACCTACGCTGCCTCATATTCAGTTGTTTCTGATTAAATATGTGTTGAAGACTTTTGTGGTCGGTATATATAATACTTTTGACCCCATATAAGTAGTGCCTCCAAGTCTTTAATGCAAAAACAACCGCGCCTAATTCCAAATCATGCGTCGTATAATTTTGTTCGTGAATCTTCAATTGTCTAGACGCATAAGCAATCACCTTCGTTCGTTGCATTAATACACAACCGAGACCTTGCTTTGATGCATCACAATAAATCACAAAATCATCATTCCCTTCAGGCAATGACAATATAGGTGCCGTAGTTAGCTTTTTCTTCAATAACTGAAACGCTTTCTCTTGTTCATCATTCCATTCAAATTTCTTCCCTTTATGCGTTAATGCAGTCAAGGGTTTTGCTATTCTGGAAAAGTCTTGGATGAACCTTCTGTAGTAACCAGCTAGTCCTAAAAACTGGCGTATGTGTTTCGGAGTTTTCGGGGTTTCCCACTTTTCAACAGTTTCTATCTTTGCCGGATCCACCTTAATACCTTCTTTGTTCACTATGTGACCGAGGAATTGAACTTCTTCCAACCAAAATGCACACTTTGAAAACTTAGCGTACAATTCTTCCTTCCTCAATACTTCTAACACCTTTCTCAAATGTTCACCGTGTTCTTGGTCATTCTTTGAGTAAATAAGTATGTCATCAATGAAAACAATGACAAACTTGACAAGGTATGGTCCACACACTCGGTTCATAAGGTCCATGAACACAGCTGGTGCATTAGTTAAACCAAACGGCATGACCATAAACTCGTAATGACCGTAACGTGTTCTGAAAGCAGTCTTTGGAATATCATCTTCTTTCACCCGCATTTGATGATACCCGGAACGTAAGTCAATCTTTGAATAAACAGACGAGCCTTGTAGTTGATCAAATAAGTCATCGATTCTCGGTAGTGGGTAGCGGTTCTTGATGGTAAGTTTGTTCAACTCTCGGTAGTCGATACACAACCTGAATGTACCATCTTTCTTCTTGACAAACAAAACAGGAGCTCCCCACGGTGATGTGCTTGGTCGAATGAAACCACGCTCTAAAAGTTCTTGTAATTGGCTTTGTAGTTCTTTCATCTCGCTGGGTGCGAGTCTGTAAGGAGCACGAGCTATTGGTGCAGCTCCTGGTACAAGATCTATTTGAAATTCAACGGATCGATGTGGGGGTAATCCCGGTAATTCTTTCGGAAATACATCAGGAAATTCTTTTGCGACGGGAACATCATTGATGCTCTTTTCTTCAGTTTGTACTTTCTCGACGTGTGCTAGAACAGCATAGCAACCTTTTCTTATTAGTTTTTGTGCCTTCAAATTACTAATAAGATGTAGCTTCGTGTTGCCCTTTTCTCCGTACACCATTAAGGGTTTTCCTTTTTCTCGTATAATGCGAATTGCATTTTTGTAACAAACAATCTCTGCTTTCACTTCTTTCAACCAGTCCATACCGATTATCACATCAAAAATCCCTAACTCTACTGGTATCAAGTCAATCTTAAATGTTTCGCTAACCAGTTTAATTTCTCGATTCCGACATATATTATCTGCTGAAATTAATTTACCATTTGCTAATTCGAGTAAAAATTTACTATCCAAAGGCGTCAATGGACAACTTAATTTAGCACAAAAATCTCTACTCATATAGCTTCTATCCGCACCCGAATCAAATAAAACGTAAGCAGATTTGTTGTCAATAAGAAACGTACCCGTAACAAGCTCCGGGTCTTCCTGTGCCTCTGCCGCATTAATATTGAAAACTCTTCCACGGCCTTGTCCATTCGTGTTCTCCTGGTTCGGGCAATTTCTAATAATGTGGCCCGGTTTTCCACATTTATAACAAACTACATTGGCATAACTTGCTCCGACACTACTTGCTCCGCCATTACTCGTTCCGACACCATTTGTTCCTTTCGTTCTATTAACCCCTGGTCCGTAGACCTCACACTTCGCCGCGCTATGACCATTTCTTTTACACTTGTTGCAAAATTTGGTGCAGAACCCCGAGTGATTCTTTTCACACCTTTGGCATAGCTGCTTCTGATTGTTGTTGTTGTTGCGGTTATTATTGTTGTTGGGATGATTGTTGTAGTTGCTGTTGTTGTTGTTGTTGTTGTTGTTGTTGTTGGGCCGTTTGTTGTAGTTGCGATTGATGTTGCGATTGTTGGGATAATTGTTGCGATTATTGTTGTAATTGCTGTTGTTGTTGTTGTATTGGTGATTCTTATCACCGTTTTCCTCCCACTTTCTTTTGACTTGCTTCACATTGGCCTCTTCAGCAGTCTGTTCTTTAATTCTTTCTTCAATTTGGTTCACGAGTTTGTGAGCCATTCTACATGCCTGTTGTATGGAGGCGGGCTCGTGTGAACTTATATCTTCTTGGATTCTTTCCGGTAATCCTTTCACAAACGCGTCGATCTTCTCTTCCTCATCTTCGAATGCACCCGGACACAATAGGCACAATTCTGTGAATCGTCTTTCGTACGTGGTAATATCAAATCCTTGGGTTCGTAACCCTCTAAGTTCTGTCTTGAGCTTATTGACCTCGGTTCTGGGACGGTACTTCTCGTTCATCAAGTGCTTGAATGCTGACCACGGTAGTGCGTACGCATCGTCTTGTCCCACTTGCTCTAGATAGGTATTCCACCATGTTAACGCAGAACCTGTGAAGGTATGTGTAGCGTACTTTACTTTGTCCTCTTCAGTACACTTACTTATGGCAAACACCGATTCGACCTTCTCGGTCCACCGTTTCAATCCGATCGGTCCTTCGGTTCCATCAAATTCCAAAGGTTTGCAGGCAGTGAATTCTTTGTAGGTGCATCCTACACGATTTCCTGTACTGCTAGATCCAAGGTTATTGTTGGTATGTAGCGCAGCCTGTACTGCGGCTATGTTTGAAGCTAGAAAAGTACGGAATTCCTCTTCATTCATATTCACGGTGTGTCGAGTAGTCGGTGCCATTTCCTTCAAAATAGTTAAATGGAACAAGTTAATCATACAGAATATTAAGAGTAGTTAATAGTATTTCGTAGCATAATATGAACTCATTTATAAAAGCTTTTTCTTCATATTAGCATTTTATAAGTTTAAATTCGGGTAGTACCTACCCGTTAAGTTCATACTTAGTAGCTAATATACATCAACTACTACAATTCTATATGAAAAACTGATTATAATAATATTTCGCGTTCAAACTTTTATACAATATTTTACAAACTTACAATACCGCTTATTTTACATAAAGCATGAAATATAGCACACAATAACTTTGATACAAGATAGTTGTGAAGATAATTCTAACTAGTACACAAGTCGTTCAGCAAAGGCAATAAAGACACGTAATTCATACGTCCAGAAACAAGTCATGCATTCTGGTTTTACTAGGACTACTTCCCATCCTTGGTCTTGTGCAACATAACCGTTATGGCCGTTGATAAGATAGCGTGTTGTAACGTCGTCAAAGGGACGAGGGTTACGTAATGTCCAACAGTCCCGTAATAATCTAAAAACCTCATTTCTTACCCCAATTACCGACTCCGTCACTTGTGGAAACGTTTTGTTTAATAGTTGTAGCCCGATGTTCTTGTTCTCACTTTGGTGAGAAGCGAATATTACTAATCCGTAAGCATAACATGCTTCTTTATGTTGCATGTTAGCCGCTTTTTCTAAATCACGAAGTCCAATATTCGGATATATTGAGTCAAAATAATTTCTTAACCCGTTGCGTAAAATAGCATTTGGGTTCCCCGCAATATATGCGTCAAAGTAAACACATCGTAACTTATGGGTTTCCCAATGTGATATCCCCCATCTTTCAAACGAAAGTCTCTTATAAACCAAGACATTCTTGGAACGTTCTTCGAATGTCTTACAAACTGATCTCGCCTTAAATAGTTGTGCCGAGGAATTCTGGCCGACTCTAGACAAGATTTCATCAATCATGTCTCCGGGTAGGTCTCTTAAAATATTGGGTTGTCTATCCATTTTGTGTTTTTAAACTGTAAAATAGACAAGAGTTAGATTCATAAAAAAAATACTTATTAATACAAGCAATTTTTACATATATCATAAAGCATAAGAACACTATATTACATATATTACACCACACGAATACAACTATCTTATTCCGACTCGCTCGTTTCTTCTTCTTCGGTTTTGGTTCGTTTTACCAAGTTTCTAGGGATATATGATGTTCCCCTAATACGAGCCGTCGTTGTCCACATTGGTTTAGAAAAACCTGGTGGTTTAGAGGTTCCCGGGTCATTGTTACAACTTAAGGACTTCGGGCGTTGACGATACATATAAAGTTCATCGGGGTTGGAATTAGATTTCTCTATTTTTATGCCCTTTCCCTTATTATTTTCTTTTGCCTTTTTAAATTCAGTTGGGGTAATTTCTATAACATCATCGGAATTCTCGTCGGAATCCGATTCATCGGAGAATTGGTAATCCTCCCAATATTTTGCTTCCTTGGCGGAAACATCATTGACCATAATTAACCTTGGTCGGTTGGTTGAGGATTTTCTTTTACTTAACCGTTTTATTATTTCCCCCACCGGTTCTATTTCTTCATCCGGTTCCGATTCTTCTTCCGGTTCCGATTCTTCTTCCGGTTCCGACTCTTCTTCCGGTTCCTCTTCGGGAACTTGTGAATCAGTCCACGAATCATTCCAATTTACATTTGACTCTTCATTATTATTAGGTGAGTCGATAGGACTTGTTCTAGAGGTAGACATCTATCACATAATATCAAACGCGTTAAGAGATTAATATATCACATAATATTCACATGTTAAAAATATATAGTTTCCAACAAAATTTGTTAAGCAATCATTTTTCAAGTAAACACGGTCGAAGTCCAGACTTACTAATGCATCCTAACAAACTCGATAAGACACACTAATGCAAAATTCTGGTTCTCTAAGACCAACGCTCGGATACCAACTGAAATGTCCCGTTCTTATTGATTAAAAACGTTCCATATTAATTGATTTCGTTGCGAGGTTTTGACCTCTATATGAGATGTTTTTCAAAGACTGCATTCATTTTTAAAACAAACCATAACCTTTATTTCATAAATAAAGGTTTAAAAAGCTTTACGTAGATTATCAAATAATGATAATCTAAAATATCCTGTTTACACACGACCATTACATAATGGTTTACAATACAAATATGTTACATCGAAATTAGTTTCTTGAATGCAGTTTTTACACAATAGCATACAAACATGGACTCCAAATCTTGTCCTTATTTTAGTATGCAACAGCGGAAGCTCTTAATATTCACCTGAGAATAAACATGCTTTAAACGTCAACAAAAATGTTGGTGAGTTATAGGTTTAACCTATATATATCAAATCGTAACAATAGACCACACGATTTCATATTTCAATACACATCCCATACATAGAGATAAAAATCATTCATATGGTGAACACCTGGTAACCGACATTAACAAGATGCATATATAAGAATATCCCCATCATTCCGGGACACCCTTCGGATATGATATAAATTTCGAAGTACTAAAGCATCCGGTACTTTGGATGGGGTTTGTTAAGCCCAATAGATCTATCTTTAGGATTCGCGTCAATTAGGGTGTCTGTTCCCAAATTCTTAGATTACCAGACTTAATAAAAAGGGGCATATTCGATTTCGATAATTCAACCATAGAATGTAGTTTCACGTACTTGTGTCTATTTTGTAAATCATTTATAAAACCTGCATGTATTCTCATCCCAAAAATATTAGATTTTAAAAGTGGGACTATAACTCACTTTCATAGATTTTTACTTCGTCGGGAAGTAAGACTTGGCCACTGGTTGATTCACGAACCTATAACAATATATACATATATATCAAAGTATGTTCAAAATATATTTACAACACTTTTAATATATTTTGATGTTTTAAGTTTATTAAGTCAGCTGTCCTCGTTAGTAACCTACAACTAGTTGTCCACAGTTAGATGTACAGAAATAAATCGATAAATATTATCTTGAATCAATCCACGACCCAGTGTATACGTATCTCAGTATTGATCACAACTCAAACTATATATATATTTTGGAATCAACCTCAACCCTGTATAGCTAACTCCAACATTCACATATAGAGTGTCTATGGTTGTTCCGAAATATATATAGATGTGTCGACATGATAGGTCGAAACATTGTATACGTGTCTATGGTATCTCAAGATTACATAATATACAATACAAGTTGATTAAGTTATGGTTGGAATAGATTTGTTACCAATTTTCACGTAGCTAAAATGAGAAAAATTATCCAATCTTGTTTTACCCATAACTTCTTCATTTTAAATCCGTTTTGAGTGAATCAAATTGCTATGGTTTCATATTGAACTCTATTTTATGAATCTAAACAGAAAAGTATAGGTTTATAGTCGGAAAAATAAGTTACAAGTCGTTTTTGTAAAGGTAGTCATTTCAGTCGAAAGAACGACGTCTAGATGACCATTTTAGAAAACATACTTCCACTTTGAGTTTAATCATAATTTTTGGATATAGTTTCATGTTCATAATAAAAATCATTTTCTCAGAATAACAACTTTAAAATCAAAGTTTATCATAGTTTTTAATTAACTAACCCAAAACAGCCCGCGGTGTTACTACGACGGCGTAAATCCGGTTTTACGGTGTTTTTTGTGTTTCCAGGTTTTAAATCATTAAGTTAGCATATCATATAGATATAGAACATGTGTTTAGTTGATTTTAAAAGTCAAGTTAGAAGGATTAACTTTTGTTTGCGAACAAGTTTAGAATTAACTAAACTATGTTCTAGTGATTACAAGTTTAAACCTTCGAATAAGATAGCTTTATATGTATGAATCGAATGATGTTATGAACATCATTACTACCTTAAGTTCCTTGGATAAACCTACTGGAAAAGAGAAAAATGGATCTAGCTTCAATGGATCCTTGGATGGCTCGAAGTTCTTGAAGCGGAATCATGACACGAAAACAAGTTCAAGTAAGATCATCACTTGAAATAAGATTGTTATAGTTATAGAAATTGAACCAAAGTTTGAATATGATTATTACCTTGTATTAGAATGATAACCTACTGTAAGAAACAAAGATTTCTTGTGGTTGGATGATCACCTTACAAGATTGGAAGTGAGCTAGCAAACTTGAAAGTATTCTTGATTTTATGAAACTAGAACTTTTGGAATTTATGAAGAACACTTAGAACTTGAAGATAGAACTTGAGAGAGATCAATTAGATGAAGAAAATTGAAGAATGAAAGTGTTTGTAGGTGTTTTTGGTCGTTGGTGTATGGATTAGATATAAAGGATATGTAATTTTGTTTTCATGTAAATAAGTCATGAATGATTACTCATATTTTTGTAATTTTATGAGATATTTCATGCTAGTTGCCAAATGATGGTTCCCACATGTGTTAGGTGACTCACATGGGCTGCTAAGAGCTAATCATTGGAGTGTATATACCAATAGTACATACATCTAAAAGCTGTGTATTGTACGAGTACGAATACGGGTGCATACGAGTAGACTTGTTGATGAAACTGAACGAGGATGTAATTGTAAGCATTTTTGTTAAGTAGAAGTATTTTGATAAGTGTATTGAAGTCTTTCAAAAGTGTATAAATACATATTAAAACACTACATGTATATACATTTTAACTGAGTCGTTAAGTCATCGTTAGTCGTTACATGTAAGTGTTGTTTTGAAACCTTTAGGTTAACGATCTTGTTAAATGTTGTTAACCCAATGTTTATAATATCAAATGAGATTTTAAATTATTATATTATCATGATATTATCATGTATGAATATCTCTTAATATGATATATATACATTAAGTGTCTTTACAACGATAATCGTTACATATATGTCTCGTTTAAAAATCATTAAGTTAGTAGTCTTGTTTTTACATATGTAGTTCATTGTTAATATACTTAATGATATGTTTACTTATCATAGTATCATGTTAACTATATATATATCCATATATATGTCATCATATATTTTTTACAAGTTTTAACGTTCGTGAATCACCGGTCAACTTGGGTGGTCAATTGTCTATATGAAACATATTTCAATTAATCAAGTCTTAACAAGTTTGATTGTTTAACATGTTGGAAACATTTAATCTTGTAAATATAAATCTCAATTAATATATATAAACATGGAAAAGTTCGGGTCACTACACATTCCATAATCTCGGTAGAATAACTGATGAAATCATAGTAAGCACTCACTTTAAAATGATCTGAATTACGAATTTTATCGCATTTACTTTATCTGTCTTATAAATTAGAAAATCCCAAATAGGTAATCACTACTCTGTCTTAACTATCTTAAGCTTAAATATAGGTTCGATTCTACTGATATCTCAAAAATACTACTCTAGGTCATACTTCCCTTACTTATAAGGAGTAGTAAGATTTAGACCCCGATAAATATAAATTTAAAACAGTACCCCTCCCTCGAGTGGCTGATCCTGGCGTGCCGCGGGCCGAGGACACCGCATGAATAAAAACTGTCCGTTTCGGCCATATCACGACGGGAACATCATTGATGTTCTTTTCTTCAGTTTGTACTTTCTCGATGTGTGCTAGAATGACATAGCAACCATTTCTTATTAGTGTTTGCGCCTTCAAGCTACTAATAAGATTTAACTTCGCGTTGCTCTTTTCTCCGTACACCATTAAGGGTTTTCCTTTTTCACGTACGATGCGAATTGCGTTTTTGTAACATACGACCTTTGCTCTCTCCTTTTTCAACCAGTCCATACCAATTATCACGTAAAAACTCCCTAACTCTACTTGTATCAAATTAATCTTAAACGTTTCGCCAACCAGTTTAATTTCTCGATTTCGACATATTTTATCTGCTGTAATTAATTTACTGTTTGCTAATTCAAGTAAAAAATTTATTATCCAAAGGCGTTAATGGACAAGTTAATTTGGCACAAAAATCTTTACTCATATAGCTTCTATCCGCACCCGAATCAAATAAAACATAAGCAGATTTATTGTCAATTAGAAACGTACCCGTAACAAGCTCTGGGTCTTCCTGCGCTTCTGCCGCATTAATATTAAAAATCTTCCGCGGCATTGTCCGTTATTATTTGCTTGAATTGGGCATTCGTTTCTGATATGACCCGGCTTTCCGCTTCCATAACAAATAATGGCGGCAATATTTGTTCCGACATTATTTGTCCCTTTACTCTTGTTAGTCATTGGTCTGTAAACTTCACACTTCATTGCACCATGACCCTTTCTATTACACTTAGCACATGATGCCGTACAGTACCCATTCGGATGGTATCCTTCACACCTCTGGCATGGTTTCTGCCTCTTGTTATTATTGTTAGGATTGTTGTTGTTGCGGTTGTTATTGTTATTGGTACGGTTGTTGTAGTTGTTGTAGTTGTTATTGGGATTGCTATTCTTGTTGCGGCAAATGTTGCGGTTGTGGTTGCGATGGTGGTTGTGATTGTTGTTGTTGTTGTATTGGTGACCCTTGTCACTGTTTTCTTCCCACTTTCTCTTGACTTGCTTCATTTTGGTCCCTTCGGCCGCCTGCTCTTTAATTCTTCCCTCAATCTGGTTTATGAGTTTGTGAGCCATTCGACTTGCCTTTTGTATAGAGATGGGCTCGTTTGAACTCACATCCTCCTGAATCCTTTCTGGTAACCCTTTTACAAATACGTTCGCTCTTCTTCATCTTCGAACACTCTTGGACACAATAGGCACAACTCTGTGAATCGTCGTTCGTATGTGGTGATATCGAATCCTTGTGTTTGTAATTCTCTAAGCTCTGCCTTGAACTTATTAACCTCGTTTCTAGGACGGTACTGCTCATTCATCATGTGTTTGATTGCTGACCACGGTAGTGCGTAAGCAGCATCTTGTCCCACCTGCTCGAGATAGGTGTTCAACCATGTTAATGCAGTACCCGTGAAGGTATGCGTAGCATACTTTACCTTGTCTTCTTCAGTACATTTACTTATGGAAAACACTGATTCGACCTTCTCGGTCCACCGTTTTAATCTGATTGGTCCTTCGGTTCCATCGAATTCTAGAGGTTTGCAGGCAGTGAATTCCTTGTAGGAGCATCCTACACGATTTTTTGTGGAATTTGTTCCATTGATGGATTCAGAGTTATTGTTATTTTGCATCGTAGCCTGTACTGCGGCTATATTTGCAGCAAAGAATGCACGAAAATCTTCCTCGCTCATATTCAAGTTCTGCCTGGTAGTCGGTGCCATTTCCTTCAAAAATAGCCAAAAGAATTAAGTTAATCATATAGAATTTTAAGAGTAGTATTTTGTAGCATAATATGAACTTATTATAAAAGCTTTTTCTTCATATTAGAATTTTATAATTGTGATTAGGGTATTACCTACCCGTTAAAGTTCATACTTAATAGCTAGTACAAAAATTAACTACTACTATCAACATAATATTCTTTCATGAAAAACTTTAATTCATTAACATTCACGCTTAAACTTTCGATACAATATCATACAATCATACAATACCGTTATTTTACATACAACATGAAATAAGGCACACGATGACCAAAATACCAGGCAGCTGTTAGGACAATTCTAGTGAAACTCAAACTGTTCAGTGAAGGCAATAAAGACACGTAATTCATAAGACCAGAAACAAGTCATGCATTCGGGTTTCACTAGTACTATTTACCATCCTTGATCAAGTGGGGAATAACCGTTGTGACTGTTGGCAAGGCAGCACGTTGTAACATCATCAAAAGGATCGGGGTTACGTAATATCCAACAGCGTCGTAACAAGTTAAAAACCTTATCTCTTACCCCAACTACTGAATCTGTCAGTTGTGGGAATGTTTCATTAAGAAGTTCTAAACCGATGTTCTTTTTCTCAATTTGATGAGAGGCGAACATCACTAACCCGTAAACGTAACATGCTTCTTTAAATTGCATGTTTGAAGCCCTTTTTAATGAATGAAATCCTATATTGGGATATTCGGAGTCAAAATAGGCCCTCAACCCGTGGCGGAAAATTGCATTAGGGTTTCCCGCACACATAGCCTTATAGAAAATATGACGTAACTTAAGGTTTTCCCAATGCGATATACACCACCTATCGAAGGAAAGCCTTCTATAAACCAAGGCATGCCTGGAACGTCTTTCAAACGTCTTACAAACTAATTTTTCCATTAACAATTGAGCCGAAGAATCCTGACCAACTCTAGACAAGATTTCATCAATCGTATCCCGTGGTAGGTCTTCTAAAATATTCGGTTGTCTATCCTTAACATCCATTTTGTATTTTTATACTATAAAAGAGATGAAAAATTAGATCTTGTAAAGGATGATAGAATACAAACATTTCAAGCAATTTTTACATACATCATAAAAGTACAAGCACACTACAGTACATATAATACACGGCATGATAAGAGTAAATGACTTCAACTCTTTATTCTGACTCACTTGTTTCTTCTTTCTCGGACTCGGTTCGTTTTGCTAATTTTCTAGGGATAAATGGAGCTCCTCTAATTCAAGCCGTCCTTTTCACAAATGGTCTAGAAAAACCTGGTGGCTTAGATGTTCCTGGGTTATAGTTAAAATTTAAGAAATACGGGTGTTTACGATATATCCCATCGGGATATTTCATGTTAACATAGAGTTCATCGGGTTTGGACTCGGATTTCTCTATTTTGATAGCTTTTCCCTTATTGTTTTCTTTTGCTATTTTAATTTGGGCCGGGGTAATTTCTATCAATTCATCGAAATCATCATCGAGATCTGATTCATCAGAAAATTGGTAATTTTCCCAATATTTTTCTTCCTTGGCGGAAACACCATTGATCATTTTTAACTTTGGTCCATTGGTTGATGATTTTCTTTTATTTAATTACTAGATTTATGAGCCTGTGCGATGCACGGGTACTCATCCGCAAAAAATATATTGAATTTAAAAATTGTATATGAATTCATGATACTTCAACGCACATTGTCAAAAGTACTATTTTCATTGTTGTTGAATTGCTATAAAAAGAATACACATAACAAAACTTGAAAAGTCTTTGTTCATACATTTATTCATTACACAACTAAAAGTTAAAGATTCTTGTAATATGAAAAAGATAAAAAACACGTTCTTTAAAGTGGTAAGTAAATAAACATTTTGTACCAGGCTTTACTCAACTTTCATTTCGAAAATAGCTAAATCTATAAGACACAGAGGTTTGGTATTCTCTTCGACTTCTCCTGTTTCAACCTCCATTTGTATTTGCTTTTTGCCAAATTGAAGCACGAAACTCATTAACCACTACGTAGGCCCGGAAGTAACATCAGGTTGTTTGGAAGGCACTAAAAAAACAAAATATAGTTATATATTTATTATAATGGAAAATCTTGAAATTAAACAGACATAACTCACCCGATGTACATCAACTGGTCGTTAATTTTTTTGTGGCAACCATTGGTAACCCATTGGAAGCTTTCGTTTAATGAAAATTAATTAGTACAGCTAATTATACTATTCGGGAATGTGTACCTAAGTGTAAAATAAAATTAAAAAAAAATGCAGAAGACTCATCTCGATCAAAGTAAGTCCAAATGGCTATATGAAATCCGAGTTGATAAAAACACCCTGCCAAAAAAGTCAAAGGTGTATTTCCCCTTTCATTTCTGAATTATAAAAAATGAACATTTGATTGGGTACAAAAATTGCAGCTTCAATAACAGTCTCAAACAACCGAAGATAGATGTACCTGAAGGCAACATAAAAATAAAAAATCATTGTATGAACACTAATAAGCAATTAACGAAATGATAAAGACAGTATCACAAGTATGTATTGTGTTAGGTGAACTATTTAATTATTTTGTTTTGTATTACACACAAAACACATAGATTAAGGCTACTAAATGAGAGAGTACCAGTACACCAAAGACATCACCAACAATAGTAGATTTATAAGTAACGACATTACCAAAAGTTGGGCACAACTTGGAGTTAAGAGCAACTCAACGATTGGACAAATTTGACAGAGTTGGAATACCATTTAACAAAAGTCTCCAAAGTATTACATACAATTTTAACATTAATGTATTACATTTTATATAAAATGCTTTTTAAACAACATTATATTTCCCCTTAAATATAGAATATAGATCATACAAATACAAATTCGCATCAGATTTTATAGGTTTCCCATTAGGTGACCTGATCCACCACCTAAACAAATTCAATAGTGCAAATATAGATAGTTTCACTACCAGTCTTATTATCTAATTTGATCTTGAGCCTCAATTCTTCAAATAATCTTCACCCACTTGTATTTGAGCTGCAAGCAAGAAAGTGTATAATGAGATGATTCTTCAACATGTTAATTTGAATAGAATTTAAATAACACAACTAAGTAACGAAAGTAATGATCATTCGTCAAAATAAGTGAATAAAACTACTTAGTAGTAAAAACTCAATATGAGCCCGTAACCAATCTTTAAAAATATCTTAAACCAATAACATAAAATCAACCTCTTAGGACAAGCATGGTTGTTGCTTCGTTTGTGTGTTTATGTATAAATGTATAGTTGGTTCTTTCGTGTTGTTGTTTGGCTTAGGGGGCTAGAAAAAGCATGTTCTCTATTGCTTTTGTCTATGTAATTTCAATTTGAAGTAATAAATTTTCTTGTTGCCTTGAAAAAAAAAAAAGTGCCAGGTTCAAACCCATTGTAGTTGATTTGAAGTATATGATAATCCAACACAATAAAAACTTGTTAAGCCTGTATGGTCGTTTAGTTACAATTTAATTTTATCTTTTGCAAAAATTGGAATATACTTCAAATATGCTGAGGTGGCGCTACAACGTCCTTAAGCTTAAGAATATATTTTTTTAAATGTGTGCATACATCCATCTGATTTAGTTTTCTCACTTTTTGACCAAAAAGTCACATGACCCATTTTGACCAAACCCAAGTTCCACTTAACCGTTTGACCTGAAAACTTCCAGAATTACTTGAAAATATATTTCGGGCATGCTAGTAAAGTATCTTTACAATCGTGCCAAATCTTACCCGAATTCGACCAGGTTGACACCTTTTGACCCGTTACTTATTTCAACTCGAAAACACATCCAAATGAGCTGAAAATATGCAGCGGGTCAAAATTGTTGACAAACTTAAATCAATACTTAAATCAATACTACGGAAGTAATAAACTACTAATAAGGATCAATTACTACTTGCAAAACCGAATTTCCATATAACTATCTTGATCCAGAAGCCTAAAGACAAAAATAGGGCACAAAAATTACCTGTAACTTAACAAATAACTTTTTGCTCTAACCTTGAACAAACAGTTGAAGATTGCAATTAGCTAAGTTAGTGCTACATCTAGAATAGCTATAACTTAAATAAATAAGTTTTATCAAACCAATAAAAGTAAAGCATGTATTATAAGTATTGAAACTTCAAGATAAATGGCTTATACCTGGCCATTTTACCATGTTGAACACACTCTATATGGCTAATCTTCTAGTGACATAAACTTCGACTTAGACCGGACTAGTTAGCAACTGTATATATTGTTACAAACTTACATAATAAATCTGGAGACAATGAATGGCAAATATTCCAATGGTAAACCGATACATGAATGTGACATTTTTTTTTATCTACATAAAAAATTGGAAACGGGTTAACGGTAATAAGAATCAACGATTTTATACTGATTACAAACATGAAACAATGAATACTTACAACAGAGACTTTGAGATTCAATGACATAGAGACTTTGAAATTCAAGGACATCAAGTATATATATTATATATATTTGTTGCAGAGAAGCACAAAATTCAGATATACATTTGCAAAATACTATATATCGTACATGGAAGGATTTACCAAATAAATTTCATAATTTTTTTTTTCAAAAAAAAAGAAAAAGAAAAATAAAGTATATCTATTATCTATTTATCTATACTACTAAATAAATTTCATATACCAAATGTCCATATTATTTATGATGGTGTTTTTAAAAGCTGATATGTGCTTATATGCTTATAAGTTCATAGCTTTTTAAAACTCAGTTTATGACTTTTAATACCCAAAAAACTTAAAAGAAAAGACTAAAAGTATACCTATCAAGCAACTCCGATTTGCATTTAGTTAACTTCAACTTGCATTGGGTTGAATCTATGTTGTTCGTATGCTTGGTTTCGTATGCACATCTCTTGTTCTTCGCTTAGCGACAACAGCAGCAAGCTGCAGGAGAACCAACAGCAACAATACTTAACACAATGAGGAACAACCTATTCATAATTAAATGATTAAACTTGGTACCTTCATAACTGATTACATTTATTGCACCCATAAATAAACAAAAAGCAAGGGCTTACATATTACAATTTTTTTTTTGATAGGCAAACTCACACACCCATTACACGAATATTTACAATAATCCACGAAATATGTCCAAAGCAGGACTTAAACCCCCAATCTCTTGGTTGAAAGGGCTACCACGATACCGCCAGGCCAATGACCCTTTGGTTTACATATTATCAAAGTTTCATGCAGTTTAGTGAGACGAATTGCTGGCTGGAGGAGGAAGATAGCTGACAACAGAAACAGCAGTCTACCATACCTCTAAATTATCATTTGAAAACAACTTAATAATAATCAGAAGATCTACATGAAGGCATAAAAAGCTATTTTTATAGCTGGAAAAATGAACTAACATACCTCTAAATTAACAGGAGATCAAAGGTGTAGTCCCTAGCCTATTTAAAGTATCAAACACTTACATAGTAATAAAACATCACAAATAACATAAAATAAAACTACTTTATTAATAAGAAGTGAAAAATATAACTCTAATTCACACTTTGAGGGGATCCTTCTGAAGGTATTTCGTATGCCCGAGAGATATATTAAATTAATGTGGCTAATATGTTTTGATCCAAGTCGGGTCATACCTAATAACAAGCTTACCGACACCTTAATTGTATTTTGATCTTAACGATTGGATCGTTGATTGAATTACGCAACACTTGAAATTTAAGAAAAATGGTTTTCTTAAATAATATTACTTGATGTGTATATAAATTATGGTATAATTTATATAACAAGAATTTAAATATTTATAGGTTAAATAATTAATAAAGTTAAGTTACATTTTATAAAATTGGTTTTATAAAATAATGTAAACATAACTTATAATATGGATTTAATTATTTATAGGTTAAATAATTAATTAAGTTATGTTACATTTTGTAAAGTTAGTTTTGTAAAATATATAATGTGCAAGTTTATAAAAATGTATTTTATAAAATCTAGTTTTATAAAAACTAGTTTTATAAAAACTAGTTTTATAAAATATAATCTTATAAAATAAGTTTATAAAAGATTGAAAGTGGCATGGGAGTATGGAGAAGGCATGCTCTTTTGACTTGCTTTTACCTTGTTACTTGCATAAGGATATGTTTCTAATATATGGATCTGGTGAGGAGGAACTTGCTGTAAAGGGTTGCGTGGACGCGAGTTTCCAAACTGATCGAGATGATTTTCGATCACAATCCGGTTATGTCTTCACGTTAAATGGAGGTGCGGTCTCTTGGAAGAGTTCAAAACAGGATGTTGTTGCATTATCCACTACAGAGTCGGAGTACATTGCCGCATCATTGGCAGCTCAGGAAGCTGCATGGATGAAGAAATTCATCGACGACTTAGGAGTAGTCTCTTCCATTCAGGACCCTCTTTAGATCTTTTGTGATAACGAGGGTGCGATTGCTCAAATCAAAGAACCTCGTGCTCACCAAAAGACCCGTCACATTGAGCGGAGATTCAACTACATAAGGGATGAAGTTGAAAAGGGAAAGATATGTATTCGCAAAGTTCACACAGATCTTAATATAGCGGATCCTCTCACGAAGCTCTTACATGGATCAAAACATACAGGACATGTTTGTGCATTAGGGCTTCGATATTCTAGTGATTGGTCATGATCTGTTTTAAGTATTGTAACGGAACGAGATTTGTTCAAACTCATTAATATAATTATGGTATTAATTTATTTTGAGTCATGTTCCTATTTTGCATATTTTATCCATGAATAAGTAATTATTCTAAAATTCCGTAGTCGATCACATATGTGGGAACAAGTGTGAGGTTTAGACTATTATGAACTTGGATTGGTAAACGTTCATGGTATGAATGTGGGGCAAGGTTGCAACTAAGGTTCATAGATATTTGTGGGATACAAATATTGGAAGACCCGCCCTCAAGATTTACTAAATGGAGCCTTTGTGGTTGATCACATGTAATCTTGAGTAAAGGCGAATGTCATTGTATCCTCTGACCTGAGATGCATATTGGGTTCAGATATTTACCAAGTATTGCGCCTTGATTCTTTTCTTCGCTATTATGAAATATGGTAGTTCACAAGGAAGAGCTCAGGTATAATGCAAGGTATATATTTTGGACGTATGTAGTCAATATGAAATTTGTCCCTCTTATTCGTTGAGAGTCAGATGTCTAAGGCCTGATAAAGTTAAATCTAGAAGAGAGTGATCACTCTGTGTCTCTTGGATTTAACATGACATCTAGGACGAAAGGATATAATGAAAAGATTCACCTATTCATATTCGAGATGGGAACTCGAAAAGGATGATGTTATTGAATGGCACAAAGTCATAACATATTGGGGGTGATGGACGGTCGTTAGGTGGTATCCATCACTTGCATTAATTTCTTATGTTTCTCGTGCAAGTGGGAGATTGAAGGTATTTCGTATGCCCGAGAGACATATTAAATTAATGTGGCTAATATGTTTTGATCCAAGTCGGGTCATACCCAATAACAAGCTTACCGACACCTTAATCGTATTTTGATCTTAACGATTGGATCGTTGATTGAATTACGCAACACTTGAAATTTAAGAAAAATGGTTTTCTTAAATAATATTACTTGATGTGTATATAAATTATGGTATAATTTATATAACAAGAATTTAATTATTTATAGGTTAAATAATTAATAATGTTAAGTTACATTTTATAAAATTGGTTTTATAAAATAATGTAAACATAACTTATAATATAGATTTAATTATTTATAGGTTAAATAATTAATTAAGTTATGTTACATTTTGTAAAGTTAGTTTTGTAAAATATATAATGTGCAAGTTTATAAAAATGTATTTTATAAAATCTAGTTTTATAAAAACTATTTTTATAAAAACTAGTTTTATAAAATCTAATCTTATAAAATAAGTTTATAAAAGATTGGAAGTGGCATGGGAGTATGGAGAAGGCATGCTCTTTTGACTTGCTTTTACCTTGTTACTTGCATTCCATGTGCACATTTAACCAATACATTTTGCAAGACCAATACACACATGCAATACACATCAAGTAATAAGCAAAAGAAAAATCCTGCACTCTAAAAAGAGTGCTGCTGCTGCCATGACCTTAGAGGGGAAAGGAGGAGTCCATTTTTCTTTTTTGCAAGCTTGTTTCAAGTGTAAATTAAATCCTAACCAAAGTACAAGGTGTTGGTGATAAGCTTGGGGTATATCTACTTGAGGTTTCATCCATTTGAGGCTCCATTCATCATCATCATCTTCATAACTCTCTACCTAGCTTGGAGAAGGTATAACCTCTTATTCTTGCTTGTAGTTTGTAAGCATGTTTCACAACTTGATCCTATTTGGGATTTAACTTTAAAAGGTTAAAGATATACATGTTCAAAATCGTTATCTAAGTCCATTAACTGTCTAAGGAGTTAACATGAAAGCTGTATAGACACACTATCATATCAGAAGTTAACATCTACATTAGTAGTTGTTACACTATCATTAACAACTAATTGACCGTCAGTCCAAGACAATTGGCGCAACCTCAGATTGCACAACTGGAACAAAGGCAATTGCAGCATCACCTACAACCAAGTTGTTAGAACCAAAACCAACAACATTTGATTTATGTAGTAACGAAATAGTCTCGAGTACACTACCAGCAAGAAATTAGTCAGCTATCTAAACCTTAATTAACGAACCTTAAAATAGAGATTAGTCAGCTAATCAGCTATCTAAACCTTATATCCAGCAAAAACTTACCCAAATAACCAAACTATTGATACAAAACAAACAAAAATAAGCACTCGGCAACTAACAAAATTGAACTTAAAAAACAACCGGAAAAGCAGACGAAGCTAAAATAACAACTAAAAAGCTACTAACAATTAGAAAACACTTACAGAGTCGCCGAAAAAAAAGTTGAACCGAAAGCACTTATGAAACGTGAAGAGAAGAAGAAGAAAGACCATCTAAATGAATGTATGGACAAACCCTAGCTTTTCAAATAAATAATGATTATGTGCAAGTGATATAATGTGAAAATTCCAAAAATGATTAAGAAGAAACTTTCAATCTTTAAACACTAAAGAAACCCACAGTTTTCTTTTATTGGCATTTCATCGAACACATTGTGTGCCTCCAAAGAATTATTACATTTTTAAAAAACATATAAGAACAATGCTCACAACATTATTAACCAACTGACGAGTCATGATGAAACACAATAATCGAATTGATTCAATTGAGATATTACAAGTTAAATAGCAATGTATAAGTAAACTAATGGTTTACCTTGAAGCCTACTTGAATATGTTTCATCTTCACTGATTCCACCTATTACAAAAATAGTCTCAAATTTTAGGAGAACCTTAATGTCACAATAAAAAAAAAAACAAATTATCAGAATCAGAAAACGAAACCCTAATGATAAAAAAAATATGTTGTTTCTTGAGCGTATTACCATTATTTCAACCTTAATAATCGATATCATACATCAAATCGATGATATGGTTAAAATTTGTGGATTACACAACTTCAAAAAACCCTTAATGGTTAAAATTATATAAGAAAGCTATGAATTGAAATCGATTATACCCGATAGTTTTCGATGATAGGCTTCCTCAAAAGTTTGCTGAAAGTTTTTAGATTTGTATATCTATCGATTTGATTGGTTGGATGCTTACAACTCAAAATCGATTTTGTGATTCCCACTGGTAGCCGATGTGATGTTCCTATAAAAATATCCTAAATAACTCTAGAAATGAGATCCATCGAATTGAGGATTTAGGGTTTGTTGCAGATGGATTGGTTATGCGTTGTTTTGTTGTGTTTTCAATCGAATATGATCGATTGTGATTCATCCAAAAAACTGTTGACAGATTGAATCCATTGATGTATTAGGGTTTTTAGTAGATGAAATGGTTATGCGTGGTAGGAGATGAAACTGGTGAACAAAACTGTGGGTTATGGATGATGATGGATGATAATTGATCAATTGCTGATAACTGATCCGTAATTAAGGGGATGATTGAGGGACGCGTGTCAGTTGGACGTAATTAGCAAGTTTTTTAATTGAAAATTAGGAGAAAATTAGAATTAGTGAGGAGGAATTTGGTGATGACACGTGGCGGATTTAGTGAGTTTATAGAGATAAGAGATAAGAGATTTTTCTGTGGTTTGTAAAATTTCCTCCTCCGGAACTTCTTCTTCTTCCGGTTCTTCTTCTTCCGGAATTTGTGAATCTTCCCAAAATACATTAGACTCTTCATTGTTATTAAGTGAGTCGATGGGATTTGTACTAGAAGTAGACATCTATCATACAATAGCAAGCACGTTAAGAGATTAATATATCACATAATATTTACATGTTAAAAATATATAGTTTTCAACAAAAGTGTTAAGCAATCGTTTTTTTTTAAATTAAACACGGTCGAAGTCCAGACTCACTAATGCATCCTAACAAACTCGGTTAGACACACTAATGCAAATTTCTGGTTCTCTAAGACCAACGCTCTGATACCAACTAAAATGTTCCGTTCATATCGATTATAAATGTTTCATATTAATTGGTTTCGTTGCGAGGTTTTGACCTCTATATGATACGTTTTTCAAAGACTGCATTCGATTTTTAAAACAAACCATAACATTTATTTTATCGATAAAGGTTTAAAGGACATAACCTAGATTATCAAGTAATGATAATCTAAAATATCATGCTTACACATGACCATTACATAATGGTATACCATAATAATATGTTACAACAAAATAAGTTCTCGAATGCAGTTTTTAAACAATATTATACAAGCATGCTGACTCCAAATCTTGTCCTTAATTAGCATGCAACAGCGAAAGCTCTTAATAATCACCTGAGAATAAACATGCTTAAAAATGTCAACAAAAAATGTAGGTGAGTTATAGGTTTAACCTATATATATCAAATTGTAATAATAGACCACAAGATTTCATTTAATAAATAATCATACACTCGCAAGTGTATAAAAATCATTCGTATGATGAACACCTAGTAACCGATGAAATGTCCCGTTCATATTGATTATAAACGTTCCATATTAATTGATTTCGTCGCGAGGTTTTAACCTCTATATGAGACGTGTTTCAAAGACTGCATTCATTTTTAAAACAACCATAACCTTTATTTTATCTATAAAGGTTTAAAAAGCATTACGTAGATTATTAAATAATGATAATCTAAAATATACGGTTACACACGACCATTACATAATGGTTTACAATAAGAATATATTACATCAAAAATAAGTTTCTTGAATGCAGTTTTTACATAATATCATACAAGCATGGACTCCAAATCTTGTCCTTATTTTAGTATGCAACATCGAAAGTTCTTAATAATCACCTGAGAATAAACATGTGATGATCCGGAAATTTCCGACCAAATTTAAACTTAATCTTATTATAATTCTGACATGATAAGCAAAGTCCGTTATGTTGTATCTCAAAATTTTTGAACTATTTACATGATTCATTCAACCTCGACCAAATTCTGACGATTCACGAACCATTATATAATTTAATATGTATGTATATATATATATATATATATATATATATATATATATATATATATATATATATATATATATATATTATAACTTGAGAACGTTAACAATGTATTAAATGTATATTTTGAGTAATATGTTTCAATATATATGTAATAGAGTTATACATAATAAAATGAAACATTTAAAAACATAATTTTATTTATAGTCGTGTGAATATATAGAATTTCTATACATAATTATTGATTATATTTATATATTAAAATGTATGAGTATTAATCAATCAATTACATAGTATATATTATATAATCATCAAATATTACATAATTAATAAGATGTAATATTTATAAAATAAATTTGATTACAAGTTATTATTATTATTATTATTAGTATTATTATTAATGCTTAACATAAATACTAATATAATGAAATGTCATTATTAATATTATTTTTATTAATATATAATTATTAATAACTAATACTAATTAAATATGAATCTGTAAAGACAAATTACACAAATGCAGTTCCCTATCATTATCACCTTTACCTTTTTTTTTCTTTCTCTCCTGATTCGTTGATTCATTCTACCCGTGATTCATTGTTATTCCAACTCAACCACTCCTCTTTACAAAACTATAATTATTAGTGAACTATCATATAATAAGTTTAATTTAATTATCAATTCTTTATTTTGTTAGACATATAAGGATACACATACATGTACGAAGCAATCAATCAGGAAACACATAACATATAATCTACAAATTACATACATGCACTTATATAATGAACAAAAGCTTTATTTTTCTTCTCCCCCATTGTTTTCCACACGACAACCTATCACCACCACAACTTGGTTATTCTTCTCTTCTCGTCCGAGAACTACCACAACTATCGATCATCTTGACTATCATACGACCACCATCATAATCGTATCGAAATCACTTCATCAAACCAAACCATGAGGAAACCTGCAAACACTTCCATCAAACTATTAATAAAAATCAGCTGTAACTTTATCAATTACCAATGTTAGATTATATTTATGTTTCAATCTAAAAACACTACTACGATCATGTACCTGCTACTATTCTTTGTCTGTTACGTGAACCACCCAAGAAAAACAACCACCACCATCACAACCCATACCATCATACTTGATGCTGCAGCTGCTTTTGACCTACTTCTGTTTCAACGATTGTAAATCATCACCCAGGTCACCACTTATACCTGCAACTGCAGCTTCTATTTTCATGTTTATATATTTATTTTGTCAAAATACGATGGCAATGATTAGTAACTAAAAAGATAATGATATTGTTGTTGTTGTTACGACTGCTCTTTTGCAGGCCATATAACAACCATATTGTTTCAAATGAGCTATGAACCAAATCCCATTAAAACTGCTATCAGTCTGTTCTGTTTGAGAAATGTCACCACCAAATTCCATTATTCAATACCTACGAAAAACCTACAAATTTTCTTCATTGTTTAATGTTACTCGAACATGACTCATTACAATCACCACTTCGATTTACTATTGCTGCGACATTTTTTTTATTACAATTCAGACAAACTGGATACTTGTATTTGTTCCTACTTATGGAAAATTCGAACAACCCTCCTTGATCACCCTATGTTACCATCAAACAACACCATCACCAGTTCATCTCTTAAATTACTGCTACGGTATCAAATAGAAAATTTAAGATTACACAATTATACTCGAACCTGATAACCCTAATTTTCATATAGCAAATTTCATATCATATAATTATATAAGCTTTAGACTATAGATGTGAACTTTAACAATAACTGAAATTTCAGATTACAAAATAGATGACAACCTTGATTCTTTTTGACAAAAGAAACAATAGAAACAAGAAAATTAAATTCGTTAAATATGATGATACCTGAAGAACAACAACGATTTTTTTTAGAAATCCGATTCAGAAATTCCGCCAAATCATTTACGAGAGTGGGCTGTCCTTGTTCCTCATCAATAAATCCTCTTTACGAACCCTAATAAATTCAAACAAATCGAAATTCAAAGATGTGAGGAGATATAAATATAGGAAGAAGACTGATCAGATTGATTAATCTAAAGTGAATCAGTTGAGGGATCCATTATCGATCGGCATGGTTTCAAATTTCTTGAGATTAATCTTTGAATTCGAAAAGTGAGAGAGAAGAAAAAGATGGAAAGTCTCGATCTGAAATGGGGAACTGCAAAACGCGTGATCTTTTAGGTATAATAATACGGAGTAATTATTATTATTATTATTATTATTATTATTATTATTATTATTATTATTATTATTATTATTATTATCATGAGTATTAAAAATGCTAATAAAATTTTGTTATATTTATTATTTACATTAATATTAGTATTAATATTATTATCAGTATTATTATGATTGTTATCATTATTATTATTATTAATAACATTATTAGTATCATTATTATTATCATTATCATTTTTATTTTTAGTATTATCAATATTAATAAAGTTATTATTATTATTATTAGTAAATCAATGTTTTAAAATTATCATTTTAACGAATAAATATTTTGTACATTAAATATATTTATTACATAAGTATACTAATATAAAAAAAAATTAAATTATATTTTTAACAAATAAGATATTATAAGGTTAATTGAATTATATATCAAATAAGTATTATAACCTATTATAAGTATTAATGAAATATATAAGAATATCAATCTTAATGCATAACAAAATAAATATAGTGATGTACAATTACAATTATGTGTGTTAACATATATTTATATATAAATTATATAGGTTCGTGAATCCGAGGCCAACCCTGCATTGTTCAGTTGTTCAATATAGTCATATGTATTTTTACTACAAAATACATTAGGTGAGTTTCATTTGCCTTTTTACCCTTTATATTTTTGGCCTGAGAATACATGCGCAATTTTTATAAATGTTTTACGAAATAGACACAAGTAATCGAAACTACATTATATGGTTGAATGATCGAAACTGAATATGCCCCTTTTTAGTCTGGTAATCTAAGAATTAGGGAACAGACACCCTAATTGACGCGAATCCTAAAGATAGATCTATCGAGCCCAACAAGCCCCATCCAAAGTACCGGATGCTTTAGTACGTTGAAATTTATATCATGTCCGAAATAGGATCCCGGAATGATGGGGATATTCTTATATGTATATTGTGAATGTCGGTTACCAAGTGTTCAATCCATATGAATGATATTTTTTCTCTATGCATGGGACGTATGTTTATGAGAAATGGAAATATGAAATCTTGTGGTCTATTAAAGTTATGAAATGATTATTTATGTAAACTAATAAACTCACCAATCTTTTGGTTGACACTTTAAAGCATGTTTATTCTCAGGTACGAAAGAAATCTTCCACTGTGCATTTGCTCATCTTAGAGATATTACTTGGAGTCATTCATGACATATTTCAAAAGACGTTGCATTCGAGTCGTTGAGTTCATCAAGATTATTATTAAGTCAATTATAGTAAAATATATTACGAAATGGTATGCATGTTTTCAACTTTCGATGTAATGAAAGATTGTCTTTTCAAAAACGAATGCAATGTTTGTAAAATGTATCATATAGAGGTCAAGTACCTCGCGATGTAATCAACTGTTGTGAATCGTTTATAATTGATATGGACTTCGTCCGGATGGATTAGGACGGGTCTCTACAGTTGGTATCAGAGCGGTGGTCTTAGCGAACCGGGTCTTGCATTAGTGTGTCTAACTGATAGTTGTTTAGATGCATTAGTAAGTCTGGACTTCGACCGTGTCTGCATGTCAAAAGTTTTGCTTATCATTTAGTGTCGAAAATTAATTGCTTATTATCCTTAAAGTCTAGACACATCTTACTGCCTCTATTGTCTAGATAGTGTATAGACAAAACTCATATCTTAGCATATCTGTTAATTCATATCTTATCGTATCTATTACTGTTACTTTTGCCTGACAGCTTCCGTAGATTCCACCATAACTTATGGAATTTTAGTATTATATATACATATGTAAGTTATGTATTGCAGAGTACTAATCTACATCCTATAATCTAGTTCTTATCGAAAATCCTTCATCTGATTGTACGAGATGAATCCCTCAACCAGTTCGAATTCCTCGGATCCCGACAGCTATTTCGATATGGAGTTTCACCTATCAGCATCACCGGAATAAATCAACCAATCAGTTATCCCTAATTCATCTGATGGGTTCGTAGTCAACTTAATCAATGGAGACGCGAAGAAGGCTATCCTTTCCACCAACCAAATTACCCTCTTGACGATGAACCAGAAGCACTTACCGGCGAACCCGTTCGAGACACCATTTTCTCTCATTTCCAGAGTATCTCATCACAATTATATTCTATCCACAATTCTAAACCTTATTCATTCTCTCGTTTCGACCGGCAATCATCCCGGAATAATATAAGAAGTCAACGAACTTCGCACTCGAATAATCAAATTGGAGAATATGGTGTAAAGTTTACCAGCTTTAACAACATCACCGTCATCAATAATACCATCAGTAACACCACCAGTACCATCAACAATCCATGCCTCAACATCTCATTCTGTACCTCGAGTATAATCACCATTCTACATGACGTTCTACATCATTTATCTTCGTTCAACATGATGGTTATGAAACCTCTAATGTTTTACAGATTATATATTCTTATTCTAACGGTAAATCAGATGAGTTAATATCATATTAACTCATTAAATCTATGATTACATCTGAGGAAAATATATATGTAAGTATATTTTCATTAAGATTGTAATTAAAAATTCTTTCGTACAAAACTGTTAATGATGAAAATATTTTAATGGGTAGGTAATATCCGAGGAATATTTAGATTTCACATTAATAAGTTACACTGTACATTCTTCGAATCTGATTCAATAATCATTTACTATCCTACTTACAACCACAGAAGTACGAATCCGTTCATCACAGAATAACTATTTTCATTCAATTTCATATTTGGATTTTGATTTATCAGAATCCAACAAGTGGCATAACGAAGGAAACATTTGACAAAATAAAATTTGTTAGAAACAAACAAATTAACTATGATAATATATATATCTTGAGTTGTGATCGAGTCTGAGACGAATACGGGTCACGATACTTATTAATTAATTCGAATATTATATATGAATTATTGAATTGCTAACTGTGGACTATCAACTGTGGACTACCAACATTAGACAATTAAATTGAATTAAAATATTGATTATAACATATGAAACTAAATGATTCTTCAAGTTTGCCACTTGATTTCATCTTAAACCGCAGCAAATAAAGAAAATATTAACTGTGGATGACAGTGATTATAGGAGACAAAAATAGGAACATTGAAATACAAGAGAAAATATAAAGCCCAATAACAACACGGAGGTTACAAACCATAGATATTAATACGAATAGCAATATAAAGACATGTTAGAAGTAAGAATAGTATCACCCTTGAAAGGACCCGTTCATATACATTATAAACGATTCACAATATTTGATTACATTGCGAGGTATTTGACCTCTATATGATACATTTTACAAACATTGCATTCGTTTTTAAAAGACAAACTTTCTTTACATTGAAAATTGACAGGCATGCATACCATTTCATAATATCCACTATCCAACTATAAATTGATTTAATAATAATCTTTGATGAACTCAATGACTCGAATGCAACGTTCTTCGAAATATGCTATGAAAGACTCCAAGTAATATCTTTAGAATGAGCAAATGCACAGCGGAAGATTTCTTTAACACCTGAGAATAAACATGCTTTAAAGTGTCAACCAAAAGGTTGGTGAGTTCATTAGTTTATCATAATCATTTATTTCCATCATTTTAATATACCACAAGAATTTCATTTACAGTTCTCATAAATATACGTCCCATGCATAGAGACAAAAATAATCATTTATATGGTGAACACATGGTAACCGACATTAACTAGATACATATAAGAATATCCCCTATCATTCCGGGATCCTCCTTCGGACATGATATAAATTTTGAAGTACTAAAGCATCCGGTACTTTGGATGGGGTTTGTTAGGCCCAATAGATCTATCTTTAGGATTCGCGTCAATTAGGGTGTCTGTTCCCTAATTCTTAGATTACCAGACTTTAATAGAAAGGGGCATATTCGATTTCGATAATTCAACCATAGAATGTAGTTTCAATTACTTGTGTCTATTTCGTCAAACATTTATAAAAGCGCATGTATTCTCAGTCCCAAAAATATAAAGGGTAAAAAGGCAAATGAAACTCACCATACTGTATTTCGTAGTAAAAATACATATAACGTCATTGAACAAGTGCAAGGTTGGCCTCGGATTCACGAATCTAAATTAATTATATATATTTATGTGTTGGTCAATATTTGTCTAACAAATTAGGTCAAGTCACAGTGTACCACAATCCTAATGCTCGAGACTAATATGCAAAAGTCAACAAAAGTAAATTTGACTCAAAATAATTTCCAAAAATCTATACATGATTAATATATAGTTTAAATATCGTCATTTTATATTTTTAAATATTTTTAAAAGATTTATTAGAGTAAATAATATAATTTATTTATTAATAAATAAAATTTTATATTAAATTTATATAATAAAATATAATTTTATATATATTAAGTAATAAAATTTATAGGGTTCATTTAATATCATAAAGATAATATGATAGGTATTATTAAAGTAAGTTATTACACGTAGTAAAATATGTTTGTATCACATATTTATTTGATAAAATAATATCTATAATGATAGTAAGTAAAAGTTGTATTATTTTGTAATAATAATTATTATTATAAAAATATCAATATTTATAATTACTAAGATGATATTATGATACAACGATAATTCTAATTATGATAACTTTAATATTTACTATAATTTTTAATATTATCTTTAAAATAATAATTCTATTTAAAATAATAATAATAATGATATTTTATAGTAACAATGACATTTCTATTAAAATGATAATTTTTGTTAAAATGATAGTTTTAATACTAACGATACTTTTAAAAATAATAGTAATGATAAAAATAATAAGAACGATAATTTTATCTAAATGAATATCTTATAATACTTTAATTTCATCATGATACTCTTACTCATTATTTCCTAATCGTTTCGTTTAATAGCTTTTAATCGTCTTTTATATCGTGTTTATAATAATGATAATAATAGTAATCAAAATAATTAGGTGTTACAAATATTTGTTTTAATTACACTAATATTAATAATGATAGTTACTATAACATTATTAACGATAATACTAATAATTATCTTAATGATAATATAGTAATAATAATAATAACAATAACAATAACCATTTTTAAATAATGATATATATATTAATCATGTTAATAATAATAATAATAATAATACTAATAATAATAATAATAATAATTGAATAATAATAATAATAATACTAATTATAACTTTAACGATAATAACGATAGTAATAATAAAAAAAAATAACAATTTTTAATGATAAATCTCTTTTATTGATAAAGATAATAATAATGATAATAATAAGATAAAACTAGAACGACGATAAAAACGACGATAATAATAATCATTTTTAATAAAAATATCGAAAATTCAATTGATTATAACTTCGAATCCGTTCATCGAAACCATTCGATATCTAAAGGAAAAGTTCTTAATTTTTCGCTAGCTTTCCAAGGACATGCATATCTTATACCTTATCTCAACTGCAAGTGTAACTAATTCAAGATTCAACCTAACCTGTCTAAGGGCAATATCAAAAGTACAAGCATGCATAATCCTAAATACTCGAGCACTAGTCAGGGATACACTATTAGTATGTAAAAGTTAAATTATGAGTACTCACGTATCAATATTGAGATTCAATATTGCAGGAAAGGTACGTAGACGCAACGGAAATGATAAACACTATATTGACCTCACGAGCATACTCATGAACCATACTCAATCACCTCTATAGCTATAACCCATAATTTCCTTAATCCTATCCTACTCGAAAAACAATTTCGAAATCACTCGGACAGCACTCCGTCGTAATATTTTATGTATACTAATAATATCTTGAAATAATACGGAGTAAATATATATGTGTAAATCGATTGAGAGAGTTTAGAGAAAAATATTTTCAAGTTTCTATGAAATAATGAAACCTATTGAATTCTATTTATAATAGATTTTTGAATTATTAAAGTGAATTATTAAAGTATGAATTATTAAAGTGAATTATTAAAGTATGAATTATTAAAGTGAATTATTAAAGTATGAATTATTAAAGTATGAATTATTAAAGTATGAATTATTAAAGTGAATTATTAAAGTGAATTATTAAAGTTAAAGTAAAGTAAAAATAAAGTAAAGGTAAAGTTTAAGTATAGTAAAAGTATAAAACTATGTACGTATAATACGCGTATAAATATATATATAATATTAATTTAAATCGTTATATATATTTAATAAAATAAAATATAAATATCGTTATTTTAATAATACTAGTTAAGTAATGAGTTGTCAAAAGTAGTTCTAGATATTTATAAAAGTTATATACGTTTTAATAATAAAGTTCTTTTTAAACTGAAAACATTTTTGTACGTTTGAAACTAAATAGATCAATCGAGTCTTTATGAGATTCAATCTTCCACTATCCTTTGTCTAGTTCTCAATGATTGACAATTTGTTCTTATTTATAATTCACTTTACCATTTTCCGAATATTGTTAAAATGGAAAGATTTCTCAAATCAACGTGGGCCTTTCAACAGAGACTTGTAATCATAATTCAATATATCTGATAATTCAATCATTTGATCTTATCTTCTAATTCCATTGATAAACTTTTTGAAACAGATACAATCATATAAAGTATTTAATCTAATATTTTGTTTACGTTTCAAGTTATAATATATATACACATATATATATAATCATATTCGTTTAATAGTTCGTGAATCGTTGGAACTTGGTCGAGGTTGAATGACTGTATGAACATAGTTTAAAATTCTTGAAATTTAACTTAACAAATATTGCTTATCGTGTCGGAAACATATAAAGATTAAAGTTTAAATTTGGTTGGAAATTTCCGAGTTGTCACAGTACCTACCCGTCAAAGAAATTTCGTCCCGAAATTTGAGTGGAAAGGTCATGAATGATAATAAGTATGTTTTCATGATGCATACGGGCTGAAAATTAGAGTTTTATCATCAGCGAATAATTTGGATAAACAATCCATTTATATGAAGAGTACGAATGAAGCTAACATAGAAGAGTGAAATGAGTAAGTGTAGATTCATCTTATCATTTGACGTAGATATGATTGATTCCCAGATTTCAAGGGATTTGAAGAAAATCTTCTTAATAAGATTTGACTCTCTGGTAATCAAGGGAATTAGGATCCGCTTTAAATGCGATCGTCCATTTTAATTATTCTGTCGGAGATTTTCTTATAAATTCACCTCCTTCGTTTCCTTACAACTCACACCTTCTGTTGATGCATTTTATACAATTCCCTAGACATCTACCCACGTCCATTGTAGGTACAACAGTTTACAGGCTACCATGATTGCTCGTTATTATCCTATCCGTGTTTGTATGTGGTTACAGGAACTGTAGGAACGAGATTTAGATGTTTGACTATGTTAGACTTAGTCAGACGTATGAGTGAAGCCTCACTAGTAAGGCTGACAGGCTCATACACACGGTTGATGATGAGCTAAGTCACAATTACAACCTAAATGAGAAGACACGAGTGAGTGATCACCCGTACAGCTGATGAAGCCAACTCGTACGTGTGATGAATGAATCGTATGGGTGAGTCAACAGCAGGGGTGTATAAAGTCTTATGTTCTTCATTTTAGGTTAAGCCTCTCATTTGTTACACACACTCAGATCTAGTGAGCTCCTCCGATTCTCTCTCAGTCCAAATCACCCAGGTGGTGAATAATAGCTCTAGGTGTTGATCTAATCACCCTTGATTTAGTTGTGGTTTGACTAAATTAATCAAAAAAAAAATGTATCCTATTCACTAGAGGGTTTGATTCACTTATTCCGCCATTGTATGAGTTAAATCTATTGATTTCTAAGTTCCTAGTCATGTTTCATCACCTTCTGTTCTTTCTCCCTCAACTCATATTTTAAAGTATTCATCAATATGCTCCATCCAGTTCTGATTCTCGATATACTTCTAACTTTCATATAGGTCATTCTTCTTTTTCATCTACCGCCGAAAGAATCTATTTACTTCTACTATACTCTTGGGTTTATAGTGTTTCTAGTTCTCCCGTGTCTTTATATTGCTATATGCATCGATATATATGGTTTATAATTTCTGGTTTGTCGTTGGGCTTTATTTGTTCCCTTATATTTCAAAGTCTCTGCTTCTGTTTTATATAATCATTATCATTCACAGTTAATGCTCTCTTTTATTTGCTGCAATTTATACCCCAATTTCTATTTCGGAGTTTTGTCCTTTCGTTTCTTCTTCTTGCATTAAGCACCGCTTGTAATGATCCAGAATTCACAGATATGAATTTCGGAATGAACATTGTTAATGTTCTAGGAAGGAAATTGTGATGGCACGATCTTGACTTGTCAAATTACTAGAATACCTTGGAAAAGGCCGAATCATCAAGAAATATTTTCTTGATATTTTAGAGGTTAAATAGAATACAAGAGTCGTATAACAAGGCACATAATGATGTTATGATCTGTGAATCATCACGTTCCATTTAGAAACTCAACATGACATACTGTAATATAATCACATTGATCAAGTGTCATTATATTATACTAATTCATGCTTCAGTTCCCAACACTACTTTAAAATATTCCTATTTTAAACTTGAATGTTTCAGAATTTAGAAACTAAAATAGTTTCTTTTATGATGTAATACAGATAACGCGAAGAGGTAAATGATTTCAAATAAGAAAAATTAAGAAAATATCTTCAGAAATATGGAGGATATTTATAATGAAAGATATGATGATATTTTAGAATTTCTAATATCAGAGGATGATGAAGAATATTATCCGCAGGGGTTTAGAGTCAGGAGCAAGGTATTCGTTAATGACTTCAACAGGTACTGAATCATTTGGATCCTTTGAAGTCAGGTTCAGTCTTTGTAATTTGTCCACAGCCTCCTTCCTACTTTGCTCAATCCGTTTTCCAGTTCCAAAACTTCTCTTTTTCTGCGCTTTGCCAGCACACTTCATCATTATCATCCAGCTTTTACCGTTTAAAGTAGTTTATAGTTTTTGCTGCTTCATCAGCATTTTTTTTCCATTTTCGGAGAACCAATTCGTAGTTCGGAGTGTTTTTCAGAAACTTCACATTCAAATTAAGTCCAGAAGATAGCCGTTATATATACACATATAACTGTTGGCGTAGACATGCTGCGAGATTTTAAAATACTGATTGCTAATTCCCAATGATTCGTATGGCAATTCTCATTACAAGATGCGAATGAGTAAATGATGGGATTTCAATGAATAATTATAATGACATTTTGGAGAGGCTAAAGTCAAAGGGTAATGAAGTTGTTGGTACATCTGCTAATAATGTGGTGGAATGTAAAAGGTTCCCTGGTAACGATGGTGTATATCTCAAGGTTATAATAAGGTTAGTCTGATTGAAAAGTCAAAGTTGACTTGCTGGAGCTGTGACAAAACTGGCTACTTTGAATAGGAGTCGCAAAGTTATTTTTGCTAATAAATGCCAAAGAATCTGACGCGGATACGTTGTTTAAACTTTTACTTTTGTTTCAAGAGTTTTTCGGGTACATAACTGTGGGTAACATGTGGTTGGATCATCATCTCGATTGCTCAACATTCGAAGTGTCTTCAGAAATTTTTGAAGGGTTTGAACACAGATTGTAATCGTTAACATACATTTGATATTCTAACACAGTTTTGAAGTCAAAATATAGCTTGTGAAAGATGTAAGGATCTAAGAGTGATGATTTTGGTCATATCTCAAGTTGAATTTTGAGATTTCAAAATCAGAATATGTAATTAAATTTTGAATGAGTATGGTTGTTTTGATTTCTATAAAAGAATGTATATTGTTGTGAAAGTAGGGAGTATAATGGATGATTTGCTGAATCAGATTCGAAGAATGTAACATATTAATTATGAATTTATATATCTCTCGGGTATTACCTACCCGTTAAAAAAAATTTCACAATTAATATTTTGTACAAAAGAATTTTATTACAGTCTTTATGAATATATATATATGTATATTTTCTTCAGATGTAACATAGATTTAATGAGTTAATGTTAAATTAAACTCATTTGATTTACGGTTGAAACTAGAATTGAATATTCCCTAAAGTCTTTAAAAAGTACATAACTTTTACGCAGTATTTCTTTAATATCATTGAAATTATGAATCAATACTTCGTTATTTGTTGATGTATGATGTTCGGTTCGTGGAATTCTTGTGAATTTCGCAAAGTACGAATGATGTTATCTGAAAAGTTTCGGGTACATCGATGATGAAAGTGTAAAATCAAATATATACTTGATTTATTATGAATTGGAATTTGTTGAATTGAGACAGAGATTGTAGTTAACGCTGGTTAAGTTGCGACCGAAGGACGTACATTATTGCATATTTGTAATATGAATTAACCGAGTAGTTAAGATTCACACACAATAGCTTAGCACGAAAAGATTTATTTCAATATATATATATATATATATATATATATATATATATATATATATATATATACATATAATTTCTTTAGAGGGAATGAGTTAATTCTTCATAACTCGTTGATACAATATACACGTTATTGATTCGTAATGATATCCACAGTGATTCTTGAACTGACGGAGTTTGTGATGTTATCGGTGTTGTTGATTTGGATGTTGACTGTACTGACGATGCTGGTAACGCTGACGGTACTGTTGATGCTGTTGGTAAAGCAAGTTTAGCTTGTTAATCACACACCATTTTTGTCAGGGTTTCTACTCTTCCTTCTATCATTTTGGTTCGCTTAACTGGTTTATGGTTAGGGCTAGATTAGATAATCTCTAAGACTTTAGAGATTACATAATCACCGCGGAATGTTTCTCCAATGAAGTTATGAATTAATACTTCGTCAGTTATTGTTGTTGGTACTCATTGGTATCTATGGTGCGTATGACGTTGATGCTCGTGGGACAGATTGTGAAGTTGAGGTTTACGACGCGGTTGTGGTTGGAGGTGGTAATGGTACTGTTGGCGTTGATGATGGTGGTACTGGTTATGCTGCTAATGCTGCTGCTGGTGTTTGTAATCTCTGCACCATATTCTCCAAAGCCACTACCCGAGCGCGAAGCTCGTTGACTTCTTCTATTACACCGGGTGATTGTCGGTTCAGACGAGCGGATAAATAAAATCTAAAATTTGATGTAATATATAATCGTGACGAGATACTCTGGAAATGAGCAAGAAAATGGTGTTTCGGACAGGTTCGCCGGTAAGTGCTTCAGGTTCTTCGTCAAGAGGGCAATGTGGTGGATGGAAGGGATCACCTTCTTCTTGTCTCCAATGATTGAGGAGGCTACGAACCCATCCCTAATTCATCCAGAATAGGTGATGACTGATTGATTGATTTATTCCAGTCACACTGCTTTCAGAGCTTGAATGGGATTCCATTTCGGAATCTGAGTGACTTGAACTGATGATGAATTCCATTTCGTACGATTGGATAAAGGATTTTTTTTTTCGATATGAAATGATTTTGGCTAACGGATGGTATTCTAATTACATAGAATACATATATATATATATATATATATATATATATATATATATATATATATATATATATATATATATATATATATATATATATATATAGATCAAAAGATTTCGTAGATTACGGAGGACTTTGCGGGATATGTTAGGCAAAGTTTAAAGTAACAGATACGATAAGATATGATTTAGCAGATATGCTAAGATATGAATTTTTGTCTATACACTATTCATGCAATCAATGCAGCAAGACGTGTCTTAGACTAAAAATGATAAGCAGGTAATTTCCTGAGGATGATAAGTAGTTAATTTTCGACACAAAATGATAAGCAAAACTTTTGACATGCAGACACGGTCGAAGTCCAGACTCACTAATGCATCCTATCGACTTATCAGTTAGACACACTAATGCAGACCTGGTTCGCTAAGACCACCGCTCTGATACCAACTGAAAGGACCCGTTCATATACATTATAAACGATTCACAATATTTGATTACATTGCGAGGTATTTGACCTCTATATGATTCATTTTACAAACATTGCATTCGTTTTTAAATGACAAACTTTCTTTACATCAAAAATTGACAGGCATGCATACCATTTCATAATATCCACTATCCAACTATAAATTGATTTAATAATAATCTTTGATGAACTCAATGACTCGAATGCAACGTTCTTCGAAATATGCTATGAAAGACTCCAAGTAATATCTTTAAAATGAGCAAATGCACAGCGGAAGATTTCTTTAACACCTGAGAATAAACATGCTTTAAAGTGTCAACCAAAAGGTTGGTGAGTTCATTAGTTTATCATAATCATTTATTTCCATCATTTTAATAGACCACAAGAATTTCATTTCCAGTTCTCATAAATATACGTCCCATGCATAGAGACAAAAATAATCATTTATATGGTGAACACCTGGTAACCGACATTAACTAGATACATATAAGAATATCCCCTATCATTCCGGGATCCTCCTTCGGACATGATATAAATTTTGAAGTACTAAAGCATCTGGTACTTTGGATGGGGTTTGTTAGGCCCAATAGATCTATCTTTAGGATTCGCGTCAATTAGGGTGTCTGTTCCCTAATTCTTAGATTACCAGACTTTAATAAAAAGGGGCATATTCGATTTCGATAATTCAACCATAGAATGTAGTTTCAATTACTTGTGTCTATTTCGTCAAACATTTATAAAAGCGCATGTATTCTCAGTCCCAAAAATATAAAGGGTAAAAAGGCAAATGAAACGCACCATACTGTATTTCGTAGTAAAAATACATATAACGTCATTGAACAAGTGCAAGGTTGGCCTCGGATTCACGAACCTAAATTAATTATATATATTTATGTGTTGGTCAATATTTGTCTAACAAATTAGGTCAAGTCATATTGTACCACAATCCTAATGCTCGAGACTAATATGCAAAAGTCAACAAAAGTAAATTTGACTCAAAATAATTTCCAAAAATCTACACATGATTAATATATAGTTTAAATATCGTCGTTTTATATTTTTAAATACTTTTAAAAGATTTATTAGAGTAAATAATATAATTTATTTATTAATAAATAAAATTTTATATTAAATTTATATAATAAAATATACTTTTATATATATTAAGTAATAAAATTTATAGGATTCATTTAATATCATAAAGATAATATGATAGGTATTATTAAAGTAAGTTATTACACGTAGTAAAATATGTTTGTATCACATATTTATTTGATAAAATAATATCTATAATGATAGTAAGTAAAAGTTGTATTATTTTGTAATAATAATTATTATTATAAAAATATCAATATATATAATTACTAAGATGATATTATGATACAACGATAATTCTAATTATGATAACTTTAATATTTACTATAATTTTTAATATTATCTTTAAAATAATAATTCTATTTAAAATAATAATAATAATGATATTTTATAGTAACAATGACATTTCTATTAAAATGATAATTTTTGTTAAAATGATAGTTTTAATACTAACGATACTTTTAAAAATAATAGTAATGATAAAAATAATAAGAACGATAATTTTATCTAAATGAATATCTTATAATACTTTAATTTCATCATGATACTCTTACTCATTATTTCCTAATTGTTTCGTTTAATAGCTTTTAATCGTCTTTTATATCGTGTTTATAATAATGATAATAATAGTAATCAAAATAATTAGGTGTTACAAATATTTGTTTTAATTACACTAATATTAATAATGATAGTTACTATAACATTATTAACGATAATACTAATAATTATCTTAATGATAATATAGTAATAATAATAATAACAATAACAATAACAATAACCATTTTTAAATAATGATATATATATTAATAATGATAATAATAATAATAATACTAATAATAATAATAATAATAATTGAATAATAATAATAATACTAATTATAACTTTAACGATAATAACGATAGTAATAATAAAAAAAATAACAATTTTTAATGATAAATCTCTTTTATTGATAAAGATAATAATAATGATAATAATAAGATAAAACTAGAACGACGATAAAAACGACGATAATAATAATCATTTTTAATAAAAATATCGAAAATTCAATTGATTATAACTTCGAATCCGTTCATCGAAACCATTCGATATCTAAAGGAAAAGTTCTTAATTTTTTGCTAGCTTTCCAAGGACATGCATATCTTATACCTTATCTCAACTGCAAGTGTAACTAATTCAAGATTCAACCTAACCTGTCTAAAGGCAATATCAAAAGTACAAGCATGCATAATCCTAAATACTCGAGCACTAGTCAGGGATACACTATTAGTATGTAAAAGTTAAATTATGAGTACTCACGTATCAATATTGAGATTCAATATTGCAGGAAAGGTACGTAGACGCAACGGAAATGATAAACACTATATTGACCTCACGAGCATACTCATGAACCATACTCAATCACCTCCATAGCTATAACCCATAATTTCCTTAATCTTTCGAAATCACTCGGACAGCACTCCGTCGTAATATTTTATGTATACTAATAATATCTTGAAATAATACGGAGTAAATATATATATGTAAATCGATTGAGAGAGTTTAGAGAAAAATATTTTCAAGTTTCTATGAAATAATGAAACCTATTGAATTCTATTTATAATAGATTTTTGAATTATTAAAGTGAATTATTAAAGTATGAATTATTAAAGTATGAATTATTAAAGTGAATTATTAAAGTATGAATTATTAAAGTGAATTATTAAAGTATGAATTATTAAAATGAATTATTAAAGTTAAAGTAAAGTAAAAATAAAGTAAAGGTAAAGTTTAAGTATAGTAAAAGTATAAAACTATGTACGTATAATATGCGTATAAATATATATAATATTAATTTAAATCGTTATATATATTTAATAAAATAAAATATAAATATCGTTATTTTAATAATACTAGTTAAGTAATGAGTTGTCAAAAGTGGTTCTAGATATTTATAAAAGTTATATACGTTTTAATAATAAAGTTCTTTTTAAACTGAAAACGTTTTTGTACGTTTGAAACTAAATAGATCAATCGAGTCTTTATGAGATTCAATCTTCCACTATCCTTTGTCTAGTTCTCAATGATTGACAATTTGTTCTTATTTATAATTCACTTTACCATTTTCCGAATATTGTTAAAATGGAAAGATTTCTCAAATCAACGTGGGCCTTTCAACAGAGACTGGTAATCATAATTCAATATATCTGATAATTCAATCATTTGCTCTTATCTTCTAATTCTATTGATAAACTTTTTGAAACAGATACAATCATATAAAGTATTTAATCTAATATTTTGTTTACGTTTCAAGTTATAATATATATACACATATATATAATCATATTCGTTTAATAGTTCGTGAATCGTTGGAACTTGGTCGAGGTTGAATGACTGTATGAACATAGTTTAAAATTCTTGAAATTTAACTTAACAAATATTGCTTATCGTGTCGGAAACATATAAAGATTAAAGTTTAAATTTGGTTAGAAATTTCCGGGTTGTCACAACCCTAAGGTAATAGTAAAAGTAAACAGATTCTTCTGGTGGTAGATGAAAGAGAAGAATGACATATATGAAAGTTAAGAGTATATCAAGAATCAGAACAGGATGGAGCAGATTGACGAATACTTTTAAGTATAAATTGAGAAGAAAGAATAGAAGATGTGGGATATGGAAGATAAGGAAATAAAGGGGGTGGATTTATAGTGAAAAATTCGACAAAGAAATCGAAACAGATTATTGCATTTAATCAAAGGAGATCCTGATTTCCTTAATCGTCAAAGAACCAAATCCTATTACGAAGATTTTCTTTAAATCCCATGAATTCCGAAATCAATCATAACTACGTCATCAGTTAAAACGATTCTACATTTACTCATATCACTCTCTTGCTATAGCTTCCCTTATACTCATCGCATAATCAAATTGTTTTATCTATATTACTCAATGATGATAAAACTCTATTATCAACTCATATTCGTCATAAAAACATTTTTATAGTTAGCTATGATGACCACGATCAAATTCCTGGATGAAATTTCTTTAACGGGTAGGTACTGTGATGACCCGAAAATTTCTGACCAAATTTAAACTTAATCTTATTATAATTCTGACATGATAAGCAAAGTCCGTCAGGTTGTATCTCAAAAGTTTTGAACTATTTACATGATTCATTCAACCTCGACCAAATTCTGAAGATTCACGAACTATTATATAATTTAATATGAATATGTATGTATATATATATATATATATATATATATATATATATATATATATATATATATATATATATATATATATATATATTATAACTTGAGAACGTTAACAATGTATTAAATGTATATTTTGAGTAATATGTTTCAATATATATGTAATAGAGTTATACATAATAAAACGAAACATTTAAAAACATAATTTTATTTATAGTCGTGTGAATATACAGAATTTCTATACACAATTATTGATTATATGTATATATTAAAATGTATGAGTATTAAACAATCAATTACATAGTATATATTATATAATCATCAAATATTACATAATTAATAAGATGTAATATTTATAAAATAAATTTGATTACAAGTTATTATTATTATTATAATTAGTATTATTATTAATGCTTAACATAAATACTAATATAATGAAATGTCATTATTAATATTATTATTATTAATATATAATTATTAATAACTAATACTAATTAAATATGAATCTGTAAAGACAAATTACACAAATGCAGTTCCCTATCATTATCACCTTTACCTTTTTTTTTTCTTTCTCTCCTGATTCGTTGATTCATTCTACCCGTGATTCATTGTTATTCCAACTCAACCACTCCTCTTTACAAAACTATAATTATTAGTGAACTATCATATAATAACTTTAATTTAATTATCAATTCTTTATTTTGTTAGACATATAAGGATACACATACATGTACAAAGCAATCAATCAGGAAACACATAACATATAATCTACAAGTTACATACATGCACTTATATAATGAACAAAAGCTTTATTTTTCTTCTCCCCCTTTGTTTTCCACACGACGACCTATCACCACCACCACTTGGTTATTCTTCTCTTCTCGTTCGAGAACTACCACAACTATCGATCATCTTGACTATCATACGACCACCATCATAATAGTATCAAAATCACTTCATCAAACCAAACCATGAGGAAACCTGCAAACACTTCCATCATGAAAGGATCCGTTCATATACATTATAAACGATTCAAAATAGTTGATTACATCGCGAGGTATTTGACCTCTATATGATACGTTTTACAAACATTGCATTCGTTTTTAAAAGACAAACTTTCTTTACATCAAAAATTGATGGCATGCATACCATTTCATATTACATCCAACTATAATTGACTTAATATTAATCTTGATGAACTCAACGACTCGAATGCAACGTCTTTCAAAGTATGTCATGAATGACTCCAAGTAATATCCTTAAAATGAGCTAATGCACAGCGGAAGATTTCTTTAATACCTGAGAATAAACATGCTTTAAAGTGTCAACCAAAAGGTTGGTGAGTTCATTAGTTTATCATAATCAATCATTTCCGTAATAGTAATAGACCACAAGATTTCAGTTTCTATAAATATCCGTACACTCGCAAGTGTATAAAAGTATTCTATAAGTTGTAGGCACCCGGTAACAAGCCTTAACGTTCATGTTTTACCCTCTGAAGTACACCAGATCAGGTGTGTTTAAAAATAACCTCGAAGTACTAAAGCATCCCATAGTCAGGATGGGGTTTGTCAGGCCCAATAGATCTATCTTTAGGATTCGCGCCTACCGTATATAGACAAGTAGTTTAATGTTACCAAGCTAAGGGTATATTTCTGGTTTAAACCCACATAGAATTAGTTTTAGTACTTGTGCCTATTTCGTAAAACATTTATAAAACAGCGCATGTATTCTCAGCCCAAAAATATATATAAAAGGGGAGTAATGAAACTCACCATACTGTATTTCGTAGTAAAAATACATATAACGTCATTTAACAAGTGCAAGGTTGGCCTCGGATTCACGAACCTATATTAATTATATATATTTATATGTTGGTCAATATTTGTCTAACGATTTTTGGTCAAGTCATAGTGTACCACAATCCTAATGCTCGAGACTAATATGCAAAAGTCAACAAAAGTCAACTTAACCCAAAATGACTTCTAAAATTTATACGTGTTTATTATATAACTTAACTATAGTCATTTTATATATTTAAATATATTTATTAGATTTTATAATAATAAAAGTCATTTATTAATAAAAATTTATATTAACGTTTATATATGATAAAATATACTTTTATATATCTTAAGTAGTAAAATTTATAAAGTTCACTTAATATCGTAAAACTATAGTGGTAAGTATTATTAATGTAATTATATTACGCGTGGTGAAAAATATCTTTGTATCCCCTATTTATTTGATAAAATAATATTGATCATAATAATAATAAGTAAAAGTTGTATTATTTTGTAATAATAATTATTATTATTCTATAAAAAAAAATAACAATATTTATATTCACTAAAAATATTATTATGATAAAATGATAATACTAACATAATAGTAATAATGATATTTTATAATAACAATGATATTTCTATTAAAATAATAACGACGATAGTAATAATAATCATTTTAACAATAATACTAAAATTCAGTTGACTATAACTTCTAATCCGTTCATCGAAACCATTCGATATCTAAATGAAAAGTTCTTAATTTTTCGCTAGCTTTCCAATGACATGCATATCATATACCCTATCTCAGTAGCATATGTATCTAATTCAGGATTCAACAAACCTATCTAAGGACAATATCGAATGTACAAGCATGCATAATCCTATATACTCGAGCACTAGTCAAGGATACACTATTGAAATATAAAAGTTAAGTTATGAGTGCTCACGTATCAATATTGAGATTCAATATTGCAGGAAAGTACGTAGACGAAACGAAAATGATAAACGTTAGGTTGACCTCACGAGCAATACCCTCGATCAATACCCATAACCTCCATAGCTATAACCCATAATTTCCTTAGCTCTATTCCGTTTGAAAACTTATTTTAAAATCGTCTGAATATAACTTCGTCGTAGTATTTTATGTATACTAATAATATCTTGAAATAATACAAAGAAAATATATATGTGTAATTCGATTGAGAGAGTTTAGAGAAATATATTTTCAAGTTTCTATGAAATAATAAAACTTATTGAATTCTATTTATAATAGATTTTTGAATTATTAAAGTGAATTATTAAAGTATGAATTATTAAAGTGAATTATTAAAGTATGAATTATTAAAGTGAATTATTAAAGTATGAATTATTAAAGTGAATTATTAAAGTATGAATTATTAAAGTGAATTATTAAAGTATGAATTATTAAAGTGAATTATAAAAGTATGAATTATTAAAGTTAAAGTAAAGTAAAAGTAAAGTAAAGGTAAAGTTAAAGTATAGTAAAAGTATAAAACTATGTACGTATAATACTCGTATAAATATATATAATATTAATTTAAATCGTTATATATATTTGATAAAATAAAATATAAATATCGTTATTTTATCATACTAGTTAAGTAATGAGTGGTCAAAAAGAATAGATTTCTTAAATCACAGTGGACCTCATAACATAGGCCCGTAATCATATCATAATGTATCTGATAATTCAATCATTTGATATTATCTCTTAATTCTGTCAATAAATATATCGAAACAAATACGTTCATGTAAAGTATCATATATCTAATACTTTGTTAATGTTTTCAGTTAATATTATATATTATATATATACATATCTATATACACATAATTGTTCGTGAATCGTCGAACACGGTCAAAGGATAATTGATTACATGAATGTAGTTCCAAACTTTTTGAGATTCAACATTACAAATTCTGCTTATCATGTCGGAAACATATAAAGGTTAAGTTTAAATTTGGTCAGAAATTTTCGGGTCGTCACAGTACCTACCCGTTAAAGAAATTTCGTCCCGAAATTTGATCGAGGTCGTCATGGCTAACTATAAAAATGTTTTCATGACGAATATGAGTTGATAAATAGAGTTTTATTATCATTGAGTAATATAGATAAAACAATTTGATTACGCGAAGAGTATAAGTGAAGCTATCGCAAGAGAGTGAAATGAGTAAACGTATATTTATTTTAACCGATGACGTAGTTATGATTGATTTCCAGAATTCATTGAATTTAAAGAAAATCTTTGCAATAAGATTTGGTTCTTCGGTGATTAAGAAAATCATGACCTTCCTTGATTAAATGCGATAATCTGTCTCGATTTCTCTGTCTGATATTTTACTATAAATCCACCTCCTTCGTTTCTTTATTTCCACAGCTCACACCTTCTAGTCTTTTTCCCCAATTCATACTTTAAAGCATTCGTTAATATGCTTCATCCAGTATTGATTCTTGATATACTCTTAACTTTCATATCTGTCATTCATCTTTTTCATCTACCACCGGAGGAAGTTATTTTCTTCTACCATTACCTTGGGGTTATTGTGTTTTTCATTCTCCCGTGTCTTTATATTGCTATACGCATTGATATACACGGTTTGTAATTTCGAGGTTGTTATCGGGCTTTATATTCTCCATTATATTTCGGAGCTTCATGCTTTCATTTTCTCTTCCCAGCCTTAAGTCAAGCGGATAATGGTCCAGAATTCGTAGATATGAATTTTTGGATGAACATAGTTAATGTTCCAAGAAGAAAATCGTAATGGCACGATCTTAATTTGGCAACTTACCAGAATATCTGAAAATATAGAGCTATCAAGATGATATGTTCTTAATATGTTTAGAAATTGGGTAGAATGTAAGAGTCGTGTAAATAGTACATGATAACGGTATGTTCTATGAATTATCACGTTCCATTAGAAACTCAGCATGACTTACTGTAATATAATCACGTTGATCAAGTGTCATTATATTATACTAACTCATGTTTCAGTTCCCAACACTTCTTTAAAAACATTCATATTTTAAATTCGAATTTTTTTTTCTTCAGAATTTAGAAACTAACACAGTTTCTTTTTATGTTGTAACGCAGATATTGCGAAGAGATAAAAGATTTCGGATAATAATAGTTGTCAAAATATCTTCAGGAATATCGAAGATATTTATAATAAAAGATACGATAATATCTTAGAATTCTTAACATAGATGGATGATGAAGAAGATTTGTCTGTGAAGGTTTAGAATAAGAAGTAAGGTGTTTGCTAACGATTTCAGTAGACACTGAAACATTTGGATCCTTTGAAGGCAGGTTTAGTCTTTGTGATTTGTCCACAGCCTCCTTCATGGTCTGCTCAATCCATTTTCCAGTTTCAAACCTTCTCTTTTTCTCAGCTTTACCACCATACTATTCTTTATCATCAAACTTTTGACTGTTAAAGTCATTTACAGTTTTTGCTGCTTCATCAGCATTTTTCCAATTTCGGAGAACTAGTTCATAGTTTGGGGATGTTTTTCAGAAAATTCACATTCGAAGTATGTAAGTCTAGGAGATAGACGTTATATGTATACATATAACTTTTAACGTAAAATTGTCGCGAAATTCAAAATACTGATTGCTAATTCCCAGTAGTTGGTGTGGCAATTATTGTTACAGGATGTAGGTGAGTACATGATGGGGTTTTAATGAATAAGTATAGTGGATTTTCGTAGAGGCTTAAGTCGAAGGTTAATGAAGTTGTTGATAAGTTTACTGCTAATGTGACGAGATATGAAAGGTTTCCCGGTAACCATGATGAAAGATTTATTCGTATAAACAAATGAAGGTGATTTGCTGGAGCTATGACCAAACTGTCTATTTTGGAAAGAGATTGAAAAATTATATTTGGTAATAAATATCAAAGGATTTGACATGGATACGTGTTAAACTATAACTTTGGTTTCGAGAGCTTTTCAGGTGCATGACAGTGGGTAATGTGTGGTTGGATAATCATCTCGCATGTCTTTAGGAATTTCGAAGTGTTTGAACACATATTGTAATTGTTAATATACATATGATGTTCTAAGATTTTGAATGATACAAATATTTTTGTGAGTTCCATGAATAGAAATGAGGTTCTAGGACAGTTTTGAAGTCAAAGTATAGTTTTGAAAGATGTAGGAATCTAAGAGTGATGATTTCGGTTATATCTTGAATCGAATTCTGAGATTTTAAAATCAGAATATGTAATTAGATTTTGAATGAGTATGGTTGTTTTGATTTCTATAAAAGAATGTATATTGTTGTGAAAGTAGGGAGTATAATGGATGACTTGCTGAATCAGATTCGAAGAATGTAACATATTAATTGTGAATTTATATATCTCTCGGGTATTACCTACCCGTTAAAAAAAAATTCACAATTAATATTTTGTACAAAAGAATTTTATTACAGTCTTTATGGAAATATATATGTGTATATTTCTTCAGATGTAATATAGATTTAATGAGTTAATATTAAATTAAACTCATTTGATTTATGGTTAAGGCTAGGATAGATAATTTCTAAACTTTAGAAATTACATAATCGCCGTAGAATGTTTACCCAATGAAGTTATGAATCAATACTTAATTGTTGTGGTATTCCTTGGTATCTACATGGCGTATGACGTCGATGCTCGTGGGACAGATTGTGAAGTTGAGATTTGCGATGCGGTTGTTGTTGGTGGTGGTAATGGTACTGTTGATGTTGTTGATGGTGGTACTGGTTATGCTGCTGGTGCTGCTGCTGGTGTTTGTAACCTTTGCACCATATTCTCCAAAGCCACTACCCGAGCGCGAAGCTCGTTGACTTCTTCTATTACACCGGGGTGATTGTCGGTTCGGACGAGCAGATAAATTAGATCTAGAATTTGGTGTAGTATATAATCATGACGAGATACTCTGGAAATGAGAGAGAAAATGGTGTTTCGGACAGGTTCGCCAGTAAGTGCTTCAGGTTCATTGCTAAGAGGGTAATGTGGTGGATGAAAGGGATCACCTTCTTCTTGTCTCCAATGGTTAAGTAGATTACGAACCCATCCCCAATTCATCCAGAATAGATGATGGCTAATTGGTTGATCCATTCCGGTCACGCTGCTTTCGGAGCTCATGTGGAAATCCATATCGGCATAGCTGTCGGAATCCGAGGAACTCAAACTGGTTGAGGGATCCATCTTGTATGATCAGGGAAAGAATTTTTTTGTATGAAATAGATTGTAGAATTTAGATTTGGTATTCTTCAATACATAATTTACATATGTATATATAATACCAAAATCCCATAAATTACGGAGGAATCTTTGAAAGATGTCAGTCAAAGTTCACAGTAACAGATATGCTAAGATAAGAATTCATCTATACACTATTATGCAATAAATGTAGGAAAACGCATCTAGACTTAAGAATGATAAGTAGGTAATTTCCTAAGGGTGGTAAGTAGATGATTTCAGACTAAAAATGATAAGTAAAACTTTTGACATGCAGACACGGTCGAAGTCCAGACTCACTAATGCATCTTAACAACTATCAGTTAGACACACTAATGCAAGACCTGGTTCGCTAAGACCACCGCTCTGATACCAACTGAAAGGATCCGTTCATATACATTATAAACGATTCAAAATAGTTGATTACATCGCGAGGTATTTGACCTCTATATGATACGTTTTACAAACATTGCATTCGTTTTTAAAAGACAAACTTTCTTTACATCAAAAATTGACGGCATGCATACCATTTCATATTACATCCAACTATAATTGACTTAATATTAATCTTGATGAACTCAACGACTCGAATGCAACGTCTTTCAAAGTATGTCATGAATGACTCCAAGTAATATCCTTAAAATGAGCTAATGCACAGCGGAAGATTTCTTTAATACCTGAGAATAAACATGCTTTAAAGTGTCAACCAAAAGGTTGGTGAGTTCATTAGTTTATCATAATCAATCATTTCCGTAATAGTAATAGACCACAAGATTTCAGTTTCTATAAATATCCGTACACTCGCAAGTGTATAAAAGTATTCTATAAGTTGTAGGCACCCGGTAACAAGCCTTAATGTTCATGTTTTACCCTCTGAAGTACACCAGATCAGGTGTGTTTAAAAATAACCTCGAAGTACTAAAGCATCCCATAGTCAGGATGGGGTTTGTCAGGCCCAATAGATCTATCTTTAGGATTCGCGCCTACCGTACATAGACAAGTAGTTTAATGTTACCAAGCTAAGGGTATATTTCTGGTTTAAACCCACATAGAATTAGTTTTAGTACTTGTGCCTATTTCGTAAAACATTTATAAAACAGCGCATGTATTCTCAGACCAAAAATATATATAAAAGGGGAGTAATGAAACTCACCATACTGTATTTCGTAGTAAAAATACATATAACGTCATTTAACAAGTGCAAGGTTGGCCTCGGATTCACGAACCTATATTAATTATATATATTTATATGTTGGTCAATATTTGTCTAACGATTTTTGGTCAAGTCATAGTGTACCACAATCCTAATGCTCGAGACTAATATGCAAAAGTCAACAAAAGTCAACTTAACCCAAAATGACTTCTAAAATTTATACGTGTTTATTATATAACTTAACTATAGTCATTTTATATATTTAAATATATTTATTAGATTTTATAATAATAAAAGTCATTTATTAATAAAAATTTATATTAACGTTTATATATGATAAAATATACTTTTATATATCTTAAGTAGTAAAATTTATAAAGTTCACTTAATATCGTAAAACTACAGTGGTAAGTATTATTAATGTAATTATATTACGCGTGGTGAAAAATATCTTTGTATCCCCTATTTATTTGATAAAATAATATTGATCATAATAATAATAAGTAAAAGTTGTATTATTTTGTAATAATAATAATTATTATTCTATAAAAAAAAATAACAATATTTATATTTACTAAAAATATTATTATGATAAAATGATAATACTAACATAATAGTAATAATGATATTTTATAATAACAATGATATTTCTATTAAAATAATAACGACGATAGTAATAATAATCATTTTAACAATAATACTAAAATTCAGTTGACTATAACTTCTAATCCGTTCATCGAAACCATTCGATATCTAAATGAAAAGTTCTTAATTTTTCGCTAGCTTTCCAATGACATGCATATCATATACCCTATCTCAGTAGCATATGTATCTAATTCAGGATTCAACAAACCTATCTAAGGACAATATCGAATGTACAAGCATGCATAATCCTATATACTCGAGCACTAGTCAAGGATACACTATTGAAATATAAAAGTTAAGTTATGAATGCTCACGTATCAATATTGAGATTCAATATTGCAGGAAAGTACGTAGACGAAACGAAAATGATAAACGTTAGGTTGACCTCACGAGCAATACCCTCGATCAATACCCATAACCTCCATAGCTATAACCCATAATTTCCTTAGCTCTATTCCGTTTGAAAACTTATTTTAAAATCGTCTGAATATAACTCCGTCGTAGTATTTTATGTATACTAATAATATCTTGAAATAATACAAAGAAAATATATATGTGTAATTCGATTGAGAGAGTTTAGAGAAATATATTTTCAAGTTTCTATGAAATAATAAAACCTATTGAATTCTATTTATAATAGATTTTTGAATTATTAAAGTGAATTATTAAAGTATGAATTATTAAAGTGAATTATTAAAGTATGAATTATTAAAGTGAATTATTAAAGTATGAATTATTAAAGTGAATTATTAAAGTATAAATTATTAAAGTGAATTATTAAAGTATGAATTATTAAAGTGAATTATAAAAGTATGAATTATTAAAGTTAAAGTAAAGTAAAAGTAAAGTAAAGGTAAAGTTAAAGTATAGTAAAAGTATAAAACTATGTACGTATAATACTCGTATAAATATATATAATATTAATTTAAATCGTTATATATATTTGATAAAATAAAATATAAATATCGTTATTTTATCATACTAGTTAAGTAATGAGTGGTCAAAAAGAATAGATTTCTTAAATCACAGTGGACCTCATAACATAGGCCCGTAATCATATCATAATGTATCTGATAATTCAATCATTTGATATTATCTCTTAATTCTGTCAATAAATATATCGAAACAAATACGTTCATGTAAAGTATCATATATCTAATACTTTGTTAATGTTTTCAGTTAATATTATATATTATATATACATATCTATATACACATAATTGTTCGTGAATCGTCGAACACGGTCAAAGGATAATTGATTACGTGAATGTAGTTCCAAACTTTTTGAGATTCAACATTACAAATTCTGCTTATCATGTCGGAAACATATAAAGGTTAAGTTTAAATTTGGTCGGAAATTTTCGGGTCGTCACACATCAAACTATTAATAAAAATCAGCTGTAACTTTATCAATTACCAATGTTAGATTATATTTCTATTTCAATCTAAAAACACTACTATGATCATGTACCTGCTACTATTCTTTGTCTGTTACGTGAACCACCCAAGAAAAACAACCACCACCATCACATCCCATACCATCATACTTGATGCAGGTGTTTCAACGATTGTAAATCATCACCCAGGTCACCACTTATATACCTGCAACTGCAGCTTCTATTTTCATGTTTATATATTTATTTTTTCAAAATACGATGGCAATGATTAGTACCTAAAAAGATAATGATATTGTTGTTGTTGTTACGGCTGCTCTTTTGCAGGCCATATAACAACCATATTGTTTCAAATGAGCTATGAATCAAGTCTCATTAAAACTGCTATCAGTCTGTTCTGTTTGAGAAATATCACCACCAAATTCCATTATTCAATTACCTACGAAAAACCTGCAAATTTTCTTCATTGTTTAATGTTACTCGAACATGACTCATCACAATCACCACTTCGATTTACTATTGCTGCGACATTTTTTTTATTACAATTCAGACAAACTGGATACTTTTATTTGTTCCTACTTATGGAAAATTCAAACAACCCTCCTTGATCACCCTCTGTTACCATCAAACAACACCATCACCAGTTCATCTCCTAAATTACTGCTACGGTATCAAACATAAAATTTAAGATTACACAGTTATACTCGAACCTGATAACCCTAATTTTCATATAGCAAATTTCATATCATATAATTATATAAGCTTTAGATTATAGATATGAACTTTAACAATAACTGAAATTTCAGATTACAAAATAGATGATAACCTTGATTCTTTTTAACAAAAGAAACAATAGAAACAAGAAAATTAAATTCGTTAAATATGATGATACCTGAAGAACAACAACGATTTTTTTTTAGAAATCCGATTCAGAAATTCCGCCAAATCATTTACGAGAGTGGGCTGTCCTTGTTCCTCATCAATAAATCCTCTTTACGAACCCTAATAAATTCCAATAAATCGAAATTCAAAGCTGTGAGGAGATATAAATATAGGAAGAAGACTGATCTGATTGATTAATCTAAAGTGAATCAGTTGAGGGATCCATTATCGATCGGCATGGTTTCAAATTTCTTGAGATTAATCTTTGAATTCGAAAAGTGAGAGAGAAGAAAAAGATGGAAAGTCTCGATCTGAAATGGGGAACTGCAAAACGCGTGATCTTTTAGGTATAATAATACGGAGTAATTATTATTATTATTATTATTATTATTATTATTATTATTATTATTATTATTATTATTATTATTATTATTAATATTATGATTATCATGAGTATTAAAAATGCTAATAAAATTTTGTTATATTTATTATTTAAATTAATATTAGTATTAATATTATTATCAGTATTATTATGATTGTTATCATTATTATTATTAATAACATTATTAGTATCATTATTATTAGAAATTATCATTTTTATTTTTAGTATTATCAATATTAATAAAGTTATTATTATTATTATTAGTAAATCAATGTTTTAAAATTATCATTTTAACGAACAAATATTTTGTACATTAAATATATTTATTACATAAGTACACTAATATAAAAAAAATAAATTATATTTTTAACAAATACGATATTATAAGGTTAATTGAATTATATATCAAATAAGTATTATAACCTATTATAAGTATTAATGAAATATATAAGAATATTAATCTTAATGCATAACAAAATAAATATAGTGATGTACAATTACAATTATGTGTGTTAACATATATTTATATATAAATTATATAGGTTCGTGAATCCGAGGCCAACCCTGCATTGTTCAGTTGTTCAATATAGTCATATGTATTTTTACTACAAAACACATTAGGTGATTTTCATTTGCCTTTTTACCTTTTATATTTTTGGGCTGAGAATACATGCGCAATTTTTATAAATGTTTTACGAAATAGACACAAGTAATCGAAACTACATTATATGGTTGAATGATCGAAACTGAATATGCCCCTTTTTAGTCTGGTAATCTAAGAATTAGTGAACAGAGACCTAATTGACGCGAATCCTAAAGATAGATCTATCGGGCCCAACAAGCCCCATCTAAAGTACCGGATGCTTTAGTACTTCAAAATTTATATCATGTCCGAAGGAGGATCCCGAAATGATGGGGATATTCTTATATGTATATTGTGAATGTCGATCACCAGGTGTTCAATCCATATGAATGATATTTTTGTCTCTATGCATGGGACGTATGTTTATGAGAAATGGAAATATGAAATCTTGTGGTCTATTAAAGTTATGAAATGATTATTTATGTAAACTAATGAACTCACCAACCTTTTGGTTGACACTTTAAAGCATGTTTATTCTCAGGTACGAAAGAAATCTTCCGCTGTGCATTTGCTCATCTTAGAGATATTACTTGGAGTCATTCATGACATATTTCAAAAGACGTTGCATTCGAGTCGTTGAGTTCATCAAGATTATTATTAAGTAAATTATAGTAAAATATATTACGAAATGGTATGCATGTTGTCAACTTTCGATGTAATGAAAGATTGTCTTTTCAAAAACGAATGCTATGTTTGTAAAATGTATCATATAGAGGTCAAGTACCTCGCGATGTAATCAACTATTGTGAATCATTTATAATCGATATGGACTTCGTCCGGATGGATTAGGACGGTTCTCTACAAAACATGCTTAAAACATCAACAAAAATGTTGGTGAGTTATAGGTTTAACCTATACATTATCAAATCATAATAATAGACCACAAGATTTCATATTTCAATATACATCCCATACATAGAGATAAAAATCATTCATATGGTGAACACCTGGTAACCGACATCAACAAGATGCATATAAGAATATCCCCTATCATTCCGGGAAATCCTTCGGACATGATAAAAACGAATTCGAAGTACTAAAGCATCTGATACTTTGGATGGGGTTCGTTAGGCCCAATAGATCTATCTTTAGGATTCGCGTCAATTAGTAGATCGGTTTACTAATTCTTAGGTTACCAAGCAAAAGGGGCATATTCGGCTTCGATCATTCACCCATATAATGTAGTTTCATTTACTTGTGTCGAATTCGTAAAATATTTATAAAACTGCATGTATTCTCATCCCAAAATATTAGATTTTAAATGTGGGACTATAACTCACTTTCACAGATTTTTACTTCGTCGGGAAGTAAGACTTGGCCACTGGTCGATTCACCAACCTATAACAAATATGTACATATATATCAAAGTACGGTCAAAATATATTTACAACATTTTTAATACGTTTTAATGTTTTAAGTTTATTAAGTCAGCTGTCCTTTTTAGTAACCTACAACTAGTTGTCCACACTTAGATGTACATAAATAAATCGATATATATATTATCTTGAATCAATCCACGACCCACTGTATACACGTCTCAGGCTAGATCACAACTCAAAGTATATATATTTTTGGAATCAATCTCAACCCTGTATAGCTAACTCCAACATTACTGTATATAGAGTGTCTATGGTTGTTCCAAATAATATGTGTACATGGTTCGATATGATATGTCAAAACATTTGAATACGTGTCTATGGTATCCCAAGATTACATAATATATTAGAATACATGTATTATACAATATAAGTTAGCTAGGATATGATTTGTATAGAATTGTTACAATATTTCATGTAGCTACAACAATCAAAAAATATCCAATCTTGTTTTACCCATAACTTCTTCGTTTTAAATCCATTTTGAGGGAATCAACTTGATATGGTTTCATATTGAACACTATTTTATGAATCTAAACAGAAAAAGTATAGGTTTATAGACAGAAATATAAGTTACAAGTCATTTTTGTAAGAGGTAGTCATTTCAGTCGAAAGAACGACGTCTTGATGACCATTTTGAAAAACATACTTCCACTTTGAGTTTAACCATGATTTTTGGATATAGTTTCATGTTCATAAGAAAAATCATTTTCTCAGAAGAACAACTTTTAAATCAAAGTTTATCATAGTTTTTAATTATCAAACCCAAAACAGCCCGCGGTGTTACTACGACGACGTATGTCCGGTTTTACGGTATTTTTCGTGTTTCCAGGTTTTAAATCATTAAGTTAGCATATCATATAGATATAGAATATGTGTTTAGTTGATTTTAAAAGTCAAGTTAGAAGGATTAACTTTTGTTTGCGAACAAGTTTAGAATTAACTAAACTATGTTCTAGTGATTTCAAGTTTAAACCTTCGAATAAGATAGCTTTATATGTATAAATCGAATGATGTTATGAACATCATTACTACCTCAAGTTTTGTGGATAAACCTACTGGAAAAGATACAAATGGATCTAGCTTCAAAGGATCCTTGGATGGCTTGAAAGTTCTTGAAGCAGAATCATGACACGAAAACAAGTTCAAGTAAGATCATCACTTGAAATAAGATTGTTATAGTTATAGAAATTGAATCAAAGTTTGAATATGAGTATTACCTTGTATTAGAAAGATATCTTACTGTAAATAAGAAAGATTTCTTGTTGTTGGATGATCACTTTACAAGATTGGAAGTAAGCTAGCAAACTTGGAAGTATTCTTGATTTTATGAAACTAGAACTTATAGAATTTATGACGAACACGTAGAACTTGAAGATAGAACTTGAGATAGATCAATTAGATGAAGAAAATTGAATAATGAAAGTGTTTTTAGGTGTTTTTGGTCGTTGGTATATGGATTAGATATAAAGGATGTGTAATTTTGTTTACATGTAAATAAGTCATGAATGATTACTAATATTTTTGTAATTTTATGAGATATTTCATGCTAGTTGCCAAATGATGATTCCCATTTGTGTTAGGTGACTCACATGGGCTGCTAAGAGCTTATCATTGGAGTGTATATACCAATAGTACATACATCTAAAAGCTGTGTATTGTACGAGTACGAATACGGGTGCATACGAGTAGAATTATTGATGAAACTGAACGAAGATGTAATTGTAAGCATTTTTATTAAGTAGTAGTATTTTGATAAGTGTCTTGAAGTCTTTCAAAAGTGTGTGAATACATATTAGAACACTACATGTATATACATTTTGACTGAGTCGTTAAGTCATCGTTAGTCGTTACATGTAAATGTTGATTTGAAACCTTTAAGTTAACGATCATGTTAAATGTTGTTAACCCAATTTTTATTATATCTAATGAGATGTTAAATTATTACATTATCATGATATTATGATATATTAATATATCTTAGTATGATATATATACAGTTAAATGTTGTTACAACGATAATCGTTACATATATGTCTCGTTTTGAAATCATTAAGTTAGTAGTCTTATTTTTACATATGTAGTTCATTGTTAATACACTTAATGACATGTTTACTTATCATTTATCATGATTAAACATAGTGTATCGATATCTTAATATGATTCATATATATTTAGTAAGACGTTGTTATAACGATAATCGTTATATATACCGTTTCGAGTTTCTTAATTCAATAAACTCAATTTTATGTATATAACTCATTGTTAAAATACCTAATGAGATACTTACTTATAATAATATCATGTTAACTATATATATATAATCATATATATGTCATCATATAGTTTTTACAAGTTTTAACGTTCGTGAATCACCGGTCAACTTGGGTGGTCAATTGACTATATGAAACCTATTTCAATTAATCAAGTCTTAACAAGTTTGATTGCTTAACAGGTTGAAAACATTTAATCATGTAAATAATAATTTTATTTAATATATATAAACATGGAAAAGTTCGGGTCACTACAGTACCTACCCGTTAAATAAATTTTGTCCCGAAATTTTAAGCAGTTGGAGGTGTTGACGTATCATCTGGAAATAAGTGTGGGTATTTCTTCTTCATCTGATCTTCACGCTCCCAGGTAAACTCGGGTCCTCTACGGGCATTCCATCGAACCTTAACAATTGGTATCTTGTTTTGCCTAAGTCTTTTAACCTCACGATCCATTATTTCGACGGGTTCTTCAATAAATTAAAGTTTTTCGTTGATTTGGATTTTGTCTAATGGAATAGTGAGATCTTCTTTAGAAAACACTTCTTCAGATTTGAGATATGAAAAGTGTTATGTACAGCCGCAAGTTGTTGAGGTAACTCCAGTTGGTAAGCTACTGGTCCGACACGATCTATAATCTTGAATGGTCCAATGTACCTTGGATTTAGTTTCCCCCGTTTACCAAATCGAACAACGCCTTTCCAAGGTGAAACCTTAAGCATGACCATCTCTCCAATCTCAAATTCTATATCTTTTCTTTTACTGTCCGCATAGCTCTTTTGTCGACTCTGGGCGGTTTTCAATCGTTGTTGAATTTGGATGATTTTCTCGGTAGTTTCTTGTATTATCTCCGGACACGTAATCTGTCTATCCCCCACTTCACTCCAACAAATCGGAAGCCTGAACTTTCTACCATAAAGTGCTTCAAACGGCGCCATCTCAATGCTTGAATGGTAGCTGTTGTTGTAGGAAAATTCTGCTAACGGTAGATGTCGATCCCAACTGTTTCCAAAATCAATAACACATGCTCGTAGCATATCTTCAAGCATTTGCATCGTCCTTTCACTCTGTCCATCAGTTTATGGATGATAGGCAGTACGCATGTCTAGATGAGTTCCTAATGCTTGCTGTAATGTCTGCCAGAATCTTGAAATAAATCTGCCATCCCTATCAGAGATAATAGAGATTGGTATTCCATGTCTAGAGATGACTTCCTTCAAATACAGTCATGCTAACTTCTCCAACTTGTCATCTTCTCTTATTGGTTGGAAGTGTGTTGATTTGTTGAGACGATCAACTATTACCCAAATAGTATCAAAACCACTTACAGTCCTTGGCAATTTAGTGATGAAATCCATGGTAATGTTTTCCCATTTCCATTCCGGGATTTCGGGTTGTTGAAGTAGACCTGATGGTTCCTGATGCTCAGCTTTGACCTTAGAAAACTTCAAACATTCTCCTACGTATTTAGCAACATCGACTTTCATACCTGGCCACCAAAAATGTTTCTTGAGATCCTTGTACATCTTCCCCGTTCCAGGATGTATTGAGTATCTGATTTTATGAGCTTCTCTAAGTACCATTTCTCTCATATCACCAAATTTTGGTACCCAAATTCTTTCAGCCCTATACCGGGTTCCGTCTTCACGAACATTAAGATGCTTCTCCGATCCTTTGGTTATTTTATCCTTTAAGTTTTTCTCTTTTAAAACTCCTTGTTGCGCCTCCTTTATTTGAGTAGTAAGGTTAGTGTGAATCATTATATTCATAGATTTTACACGAATGGGTTCTCTGTCTTTTCTGCTCAAGGCGTCGGCTACCACATTTGCCTTCCCTGGGTGGTAACGAATCTCAAAGTCGTAATCGTTCAACAATTCAATCCATCTACGCTGCCTCATGTTCAGTTGTTTTTGATTAAATATGTGTTGAAGACTTTTGTGGTCGGTATATATAATCCTTTTGACCCCATATAAGTAGTGCCTCCAAGTCTTTAATGCAAAAACAAATGCACCTAATTTCAAATCATGCGTCATATAATTCTGCTCGTGAATCTTCAATTGTCTAAACGCATAAGCAATTACTTTCGTTCGTTGCATTAATACACAACCGAGACCTTGCTTTGAGGCGTCACAATATATCACAAAATCATCATTCCCTTCAGGTAATGACAATATAGGTGCCGTAGTTAACTTTTTCTTCAACAATTGAAACGCTTTTTCTTGTTCATCATTCCATTCAAATTTCCTCCCTTTATGCGTTAATGCAGTCAAGGGTTTTGCTATTTTAGAAAAATCTTGGATGAATCTCCTGTAATAACCAGCTAGTCCTAAAAACTAGCTTATGTGTTTCGGAGTTTTTGGGGTTTCCCACTTTTCAACGGTTTCAATCTTTGCTGGATCCACCTGAATACCTTCTTTGTTCACTATGTGACCGAGGAATTGAACTTCTTCCAACCAAAATGCACACTTTGAAAACTTAGCGTACAGTTTTTCTTTTCTCAGCAACTCTAGCACTTTTCTCAAATGTTCTTCGTGCTCTTGATCATTCTTCGAGTAAATAAATATGTCATCGATGAAAACAATGACAAACTTGTCAAGATATGGCCCACACACTCGGTTCATGAGGTCCATGAACACAGCTGGTGCATTAGTCAATCCAAACGGTATAACCATAAACTCGTAATGACCGTAACGCGTCCTAAAAGCAGTCTTTGGAATATCATCCTCCTTCACCCGCATTTGATGATATCCAGAACGTAAATCGATCTTCGAATAAACAGACGAGCCTTGTAGTTGATCAAATAAGTCGTCAATTCTCGGTAGTGGGTAGCGGTTCTTGATGGTAAGTTTGTTCAACTCTAGGTAGTCGATACACAACCTGAATGTACCATCTTTCTTCTTGACAAACAAAACAGGAGCTCCCCATGGTGATGTGCTTGGTCGAATGAAACCACGCTCTAAAAGTTCCTATAACTGACTTTGTAATTCTTTCATTTTGCTGGGTGCGAGTCTGTATGGAGCACTAGCTATTGGTGCTGCACCTGGTACAAGGTCTATTTGAAATTCAACGGATCGATGTGGGGGTAATCCCGGTAATTCTTTCGAAAATACATCGGAAAATTCTTTTGCGACTGGAACATCACTGATGTTCTTTTCTTCAGGTTTAACTTCCTCGATGTGTGCTAGAATGACGTAACAACCTTTTCTTATTAGTTTTTGCGCCTTCAAACTACTAATAAGATTTAACTCCGCGTTGTTCTTTTCTCCGTACACCATTAAAGGTTTTCCTTTTTCACGCATAATGCGAATCGCATTTTTGTAACAAACAACCTCTGCTCTTACCTTCTTCAACCAGTCAATGCCAATTATTACATCAAAACTCCCTAACTCGACTGGTATTAAATCAATCTTAAACGTTTCATCACCCAGTTTAATTTCTCTATCCTGACATATATTATCTGCTGAAAATAATTTTCCGTTTGCTAATTCAAGTAAAAATTTACTATCCAAAGGCATCAATGGGCAACTTAATTTAGCACAAAATTCTCTACTCATATAGCTTCTATCCGCACCCGAATCAAATAAAACATAAGCAGATTTATCTTCAATAAGAAACGTACCCGTAACAAGCTCCGGGTCTTCCTTGAGAAACGTATTATAACTTGAGAACGTTAACAATGTATTAAATGTATATTTTGAGTAATCTGTTTCACTATATATGTAATAGAGTTATACATAATAAAATGAAACATTTAAAAACATAATTTTATTTATAGTCGTGTGAATATATAGAATTTCTATACACAATTATTGATTATATGTATATATTAAAATGTATGAGTATTAAACAATCAATTACATAGTATATATTATATAATCATCAAATATTACATAATTAATAAGATGTAATATTTATAAAATAAATTTGATTACAAGTTATTATTATTATTATAATTAGTATTATTATTAATGCTTAACATAAATACTAATATAATGAAATGTCATTATTAATATTATTATTATTAATATATAATTATTAATAACTAATACTAATTAAATATGAATCTGTAAAGACAAATTACACAAATGCAGTTCCCTATCATTATCACCTTTACCTTTTTTTTTCTTTCTCTCCTGATTCGTTGATTCATTCTACCCGTGATTCATTGTTATTCTAACTCAACCACTCCTCTTCACAAAACTATAATTATTAATGAACTATCATATAATAAGTTTAAATTAATTATCAATTCTTTATTTTGTTAGACATATAAGGATACACATACATGTACGAAGCAATCAATCAGGAAACACATAACATATAATCTACAAATTACATACATGCACTTATATAATGAACAAAAGCTTTATTTTTCTTCTCCCCTTTTGTTTTCCACACGACAACCTATCACCACCACCAATTGGTTATTCTTCTCTTCTCGTCCGAGAACTACCACAACTATCAATCATCTTAACTATCATACGACCACCATCATAATCGTATCGAAATCACTTCATCAAACCAAACCATGAGGAAACCTGCAAACACTTCCATCAAACTATTAATAAAAATCAGCTGTAACTTTATCAATTACCAATGTTAGATTATATTTCTGTTTCAATCTAAAAACACTACTACGATCATGTACCTGCTACTATTCTTTGTCTGTTACGTGAACCACCCAAGAAAATCAACCACCACCATCACAACCCGTACCATCATACTTGATGCTGCAGCTGTTTTTGACCTACTTCTGTTTCAACGATTGTAAATCATCACCCTGGTCACCACTTATATACCTGCAACTGCAGCTTCTATTTTCATGTTTATATATTTATTTTGTCAAAATACGATGGCAATGATTAGTAACTAAAAAGATAATGATATTGTTGTTGTTGTTACGACTGCTTTTTTGTAGGCCATATAACAACCATATTATTTCAAATGAGCTATGAATCAAGTCCCATTAAAACTGCTATCAGTCTGTTCTGTTTGAGTAATATCACCACCAAATTCCATTATTCAATTACCTACGAAAAACCTGCAAATTTTCTTCATTGTTTAATGTTACTCGAACATGACTCATTACAATCACCACTTCGATTTACTATTGCTGCGACATTTTTTTATTACAATTCAGACAAACTGGATACTTGTATTTGTTCCTACTTATGGAAAATTCGAACAACCCTCCTTGATCACCCTCTGTTACCATCAAACAACACCATCACCAGTTCATCTCCTAAATTACTGCTACAGTATCAAACATAAAATTTAAGATTACACAGTTATACTCGAACCTGATAACCCTAATTTTCATATAGCAAATTTCATATCATATAATTATATAAGCTTTAGATTATAGATGTGAACTTTAACAATAACTGAAATTTCAGATTACAAAATAGATGATAACCTTGATTCTTTTTGACAAAAGAAACAATAGAAACAAGAAAATTAAATTCGTTAAATATGATGATACCTGAAGAACAACAATGATTTTTTTTAGAAATCCGATTCAGAAATTCCGCCAAATCATTTACGAGAGTGGGCTGTCCTTGTTCCTCATCAATAAATCCTCTTTACGAACCCTAATAAATTCCAACAAATCGAAATTCAAAGCTGTGAGGAGATATAAATATAGGAAGAAGACTGATCTGATTGATTAATCTAAAGTAAATCAGTTGAGGGATCCATTATCGATTGGCATGGTTTCAAATTTCTTGAGATTAATCTTTGAATCCGAAAAGTGAGAGAGAAGAAAAAGATGGAAAGTCTCGATCTGAAATGGGGAACTGCAAAACGCGTGATCTTTTAGGTATAATGATACGGAGTAATTATTATTATTATTATTATTATTATTATTATTATTATTATTATCATGAGTATTAAAAATGCTAATAAAATTTTGTTATATTTATTATTTACATTAATATTAGTATCAATATTATTATCAGTATTATTATGATTATTATGATTATTATTATTACTAATAACATTATTAGTATCATTATTATTAGAAATTATCATTTTTATTTTTAGTATTATCAATATTAATAAAGTTATTATTATTATTATTAGTAAATCAATGTTTTAAAATTATCATTTTAACGAATAAATATTTTGTACATTAAATATATTTATTACATAAGTATACTAATATAAAAAAATTAAAAATTAAATTATATTTTTAACAAATACGATATTATAAGGTTAATTGAATTATATATCAAATAAGTATTATAACCTATTATAAGTATTAATGAAATATATAAGAATATTAATCTTAATGCATAACAAAATAAATATAGTGATGTACAATTACAATTATGTGTGTTAACATATATTTATATATAAATTATATAGGTTCGTGAATCTGAGGCCAACCCTGCATTGTTCAGTTGTTCAATATAGTCATATGTATTTTTACTACAAAATACATTAGGTGAGTTTCATTTGCCTTTTTACCCTTTATATTTTTGGGCTGAGAATACATGCGCAATTTTTATAAATGTTTTACGAAATAGACACAAGTAATCGAAACTACATTATATGGTTGAATGATCGAAACTGAATATGCCCCTTTTTAGTCTGGTAATCTAAGAATTAGAGAACAGACACCCTAATTGACGCGAATCCTAAAGATAGATCTATCGGGCCCAACAAGCCCCATCCAAAGTACCGGATGCTTTAGTACTTTGAAATTTATATCATGTCCGAAAGAGGATCCCGGAATGATGGGGATATTCTTATATGTATATTGTGAATGTCAGTTACCAGGTGTTCAATCCATATGAATGATATTTTTGTCTCTATGCATGGGACGTATGTTTATGAGAAATGGAAATATGAAATCTTGTGGTATATTAAAGTTATGAAATGATTATTTATGTAAACTAATGAACTCACCAACCTTTTGGTTGACACTTTAAAGCATGTTTATTCTCAGGTACGAAAGAAATCTTTCGCTGTGCATTTGATCATCTTAGAGATATTACTTGGAGTCATTCATGACATATTTCAAAAGACGTTGCATTCGAGTCGTTGAGTTCATCAAGATTATTATTAAGTCAATTATAGTAAAATATATTACGAAATGGTATGCATGTTGTCAAATTTCGATGTAATGAAAGATTGTCTTTTCAAAAACGAATGCAATGTTTGTAAAATGTATCATATAGAGGTCAAGTACCTCGCGATGTAATCAACTGTTGTGAATAGTTTATAATCGATATGGACTTCGTTCGGATGGATTAGGACGGGTCTCTACAGTTGGTATCAGAACGGTGGTCTTAGCGAACCGGGTCTTGCATTAGTGTGTCTAACTGATAGTTGTTTAGATGCATTAGTGGTTCTGGACTTCGACCGTGTCTGCATGTCAAAAGTTTTGCTTATCATTTAGTGTCGAAAATTAATTGCTTATTATCCTTAAAGTCTAGACACATCTTACTGCCTCTATTGTCTAGATAGTGTATAGACAAAACTCATATCTTAGCATATCTGTTAATTCATATCTTAGCGTATCTATTACTGTTACTTTTGCCTGACAGCTTCCGTAGATTCCACCGTAACTTATGGAATTTTAGTATTATATATACATATGTAAATTATGTATTGCAGAGTACTAATCTACATCCTATAATCTAGTTCTTATCGAAAATCCTTCATCTGATTGTACGAGATGAATACCTCAACCAGTTCGAATTCCTCGGATCCCGACAGCTATTCCGATATGGAGTTTCACCTATCAGCGCCACCAGAATAAATCAAAAAATCAGTTATCCCCAATTCATCTGATTGGTTCGTAGTCGACTTAATCAATGGAGACGCGAAGAAGGCGATCCTTTCCACCAACCAAATTACCCTCTTGACGATGAACCAGAAGCACTTACCGGCGAACCCATTTGAGACACCATTTTCTCTCATTTCCAGAGTATCTCATCACAATTATATTCTATCCACAATTCTAAACCTTATTCATTCGCTCGTTCCGACCGGCAATCATCCCGGAATAATATAAGAAGTCAACGAACTTCGCACTCGAATAATCAAATTGGAGAATATGGTGTAAAGTTTACCAGCTTCAACAACATCACCGTCATCAATAGTACCATCAGTAACAGCACCAGTACCATCAACAATCCATGCCTCAACATCTCATTCTGTACCTCGAGTATAATCACCGTTCTACATGACGTTCTACATCATTTATCTTCGTTCAACATGATGGTTAGGAAACCTCTAATGTTTTAGAGATTATATATTCTTATTCTAACGGTATATCAGATGAGTTAATATCATATTAACTCATTAAATCTATGATTACATCTGAGGAAAATATATATGTAAGTATATTTTCATAAAGATTGTAATTAAAAATTCTTTCGTGCAAAACTGTTGATGATGAAAATATTTTAATGGGTAGGTAATACCCGAGGAATATTTAGATTTCACATTAATAAGTTACACTGTACATTCTTCGAATCTGATTCAATAATCATTTACTATCCTACTTACAACCACAGAAGTACGAATCCGTTCATCACAGAATAACTATTTTCATTCAATTTCAAATTTGGATTTTGATTTATCAGAATCCAACAAGTGGCATAACGAAGGAAACATTTGACAAAATAAAATTTGTTAGAAACAAACAAATTAACTATGAGAAACTTTGTTAAGAATTCACGCTAACTGTTCCTAGCTAACTGATTACACTTTATTTATCGCAATTTAATTATCGCAATTTACATTCTCGCAATTTTATTTATCGTCATTTAATTTCTGTTATTTACTTTACGCATTTTATTTATTGTCATTTAAATTCTGTATTTATTTATGCACTTTAAATATCGGGACACGTATACAAGGTTTTGACATATCATATTGACGCATCTATATATATTATTTGGAATAACCATAGACACTCTATATGCAGTAATGATCGAGTTCTCTATACAGGGTCGAGGTTGATTCTATAATAATATATATACCTTGAGTTGTGATTGAGTCTGAGACGAATACGGGTCATGATACTTATTAATTAATTCGAATATTATATATGAATTATTGAATTGCTAACTGTGGACTATCAACTGTGGACTACCAACATTGGACAATTAAAATAAATTAAAATATTGATTATAACATATGAAACTAAACGATTCTTCAAGTTTGCCACTTGATTTCATCTTAAACCTCATTTGTATCTTGACAATTTCAATCTGCGTTCAAACCTTTCATGATTCTTGAAAATATCTCAAACGAGAGGATGAACCAACCGCACTTCATCTACGGGAGAAAAGATTGATGCATTTAGTTATGCATCTGAATAACTCTCGGAAAATGAGTAAACGTTTAACACGTAATTGTGCTAAATTCTTTAGTGTTATTATTACCCAAAATAACTTGGTAATTCCTTTCAAAGTAGCAAATTTTGTCACAGATCCAGCGAATCAACTTCGACTTTTCGCTCGAAACAACCATATTATAACCATGATATATATGCGTGCTCTTTTATTGTTACTGGGGAACCTTTTATATTCCACCATATTACCATCATCGTTTAATCATCTAAAAACACAATTCTCCTGAAACCACCTCAGATTGATAACCGATGATTCAGATATCGTAGCATTAAATGCAGAGGAGACAGAAAAAAAAATGGTAGATGGTCTAAACGGCCAAAAGTTTGATGATAAAGAAAGGAGTGTTAGGAACGCTCGATAGAAAATTTGGTACTAAAAAACAGATTGAGCTAACCATGAAGGTGACCAAGGAAAAATACAAGGACCAAACCCTATATTCAAAGGATCCAGGTAATTCTGGATCCGATAAAATTTTTAGAGAATATCTTGCTCCGAGGTCATGTTAAAATCTTGCGGAAAATTTTTCTTCATCAACCATCGAACTTAGAAATCCCAAAATATCATCATAAATATCTTCGATATTTCTGAGGATATTTTCATAAATCTTCTTGTCCGAAATTAGTTATCTCTTCGTGCTATCCGTATTACATCATAAAGGAAACTACTTTAGTTTCTAAATTTCTGTAAACTTTCGAGTTTATATTATGAATGTTTTTGAAGTAGTGTTGGAAATTGATGCATGAGTTAGTATAATATAATGACACTTGATCAACGTGATTATATTACAGTAAGTCATGCTGAGTTTCTAAATGGAATGTGATGATTCACAGATTATAACGTCATCATGTGTTATATTACACGACTCTTACGTTCTGTCTTGAAAGGACCCATCCTAATCCACCTGGACGAAGTCATCAACATTTGGTCCCATTGCGATGATCGGCTCCAAGTAATGTCCTTATATTGAGCAAATGCACAGCGGAAGACTTAATTCGTACCTGAGAATAAACATGCTTTAAAGTGTCAATAAAAAGGTTGGTGAGTTCATAGGTTGATCATAACAATCATTTCAATTTGTTAATAGACCACAAGATTTCATAATCATAAACATAATACACTCGCAAGTGTATGTAAAGCATTCTAAGTGGTTGAGCACTTGGTAACCATACTTAACATTTAATCAATGTCGCATATTTTAACAACCGGTCCTAATCTTCCTGGACGAAGTCATTAACGTTTGGTCCCATTGCGATGATCGACACCAAATAATGTCCTTAAATGAGCATATGCACAGCGGAAGACTTAATTCGTACCTGAGAATAAACATGTTTTAAAAAGTCAACATAAAGTTGGTGAGATATATAGGTTTGATGCTAGCAGAGTTATAACTATGGACCACAAGATTTCATATTTAAAACATAATACACTCGCAAGTGTATGAAAAGCATTCCAAGCAGTGGGCACCCGGTAACTAGCCTTAACAAGAGTGTGTACCCCTGAGTTATAATAATATGTGCACCGAATCAAGTGCGTTCCGTTAATCAAACCCATGTAGAACATAATTTTAGTCACTTGTGTCCATAACGTAAATCATTTATAAAAATAGCACATGTATTCTCAGCCCAAAAATATTTAAAGTTTAAAAAGGAACTATATACTCACCTAATGTATTTTGTAGTAAAAATACATATAACATCATTGATCACGTATAAGGTTGGCCTCGGATTCACGATCCTTAGTGGAACTAAAAGAAATAGATTGTCAAGGACGGGACTTGAACCCGTGACCTCTCGCTCACAGACAACACTCACGACCATTCTGCTACTTCTGGTTTTCTGATTAACTTTATTAGCCGAAATTATATAACCAGTTATTTATCTGTGTCACCTTATTTCATCATTTAAATTGATCATAATCATTCTTTGGCCCAATCACTTAAACACTTCGGCCCAACATACAAGTTGGAATTTGAACCAAAGAAATAAGCAAACCCTATATCATAAACGCATTCGGTTCTTATAATCCGTTCTCTTTTTCTTTTTTTTCTTTTTTTTTAATACCGACAATAAAGAGATAGTGGGTTCATCTTATCATACGTAAGTCATCATGCATTCAGCTTTATCTTTTCATCACCATAATTACGTGTTATCGTTATTGCATCAAAAAGAGATCGAGCAGTAGCAGGAAGGGTTTGCAGGGCCTGATTTCTCGTGGATCAGGCTTGTGATATTTATATTGCAGGCCCAATTTAATAGCCCATATGTTTATTAAATTAATCCACCAATTAGTCTGTTAGATAAAAAGGGTTTTTGATTTAAATAAATAAAACAAACGTAGTGGGAGTAACACGTTGCAGCAGCCGTATATGACTACCCAATCATCATAATTCATCTTTTATCTTTTCATCTATCTTGTTATTTATCATCATCATCATTAAACGAAATCAGCTCATCATCATCGTGGGTTTGTTTAACAGGAAAATAGAAGTAACCAAACTGAACCGGGAATCAAGTATAGCAGTTGTATGGTTTCGAGTGGTGGTTGATTGTGAGGTGTTCTCGGTTAATCAACAACCTTGTAGTAACAAATCGAGCTGTGGTGGTTCGTTTGCCGGCAGGAACAGAAAGAAACATAAAAGAAGCAAAGTAAGAAAGTGTGGTGTTTTGATGGTCGATTGAAACAGAAAGGATGATACAGTAGCAGTACTTGTTAACGGGTTTTTCGATGGTGAATACGAATGGTGAAGGTTCTAAGAAAAAAAAATGGTGGTTGTTCCGATCTTGAAAAGAAAACAGAAACAGATAGTAGATGTTAGAGAGAGAGGATGAGGGAGAAAGAGAGAAGGTGGTTGCAGAGATGGTCGTGAATGATGGAAATCAGGTGGGTCGTGAGGTTGATTGGTTCCCGATTGTAGTGGTGACGGTTGTGGGATTGTACAAACCATAGGTGGTACGTGTAGGATTTAAAGATGATGGTTTTGAAGGTGACTGTTGGAATAGAAACATGTCACAACAATAGCAGTTGAACAGTTTATGAAGATGATGATGGTTTGGTTATGGCGATGGAAACCAGAATTCAAAGTAGCAGTACATACAATGGGTTTTGGTTTACAAGTACTTCGTATGTGATGATGGGTGTCGTTGGTGATTTAACAAACAATATTAGCCGAATCAGAAAAGAAGAAAGATAGCAGCAGTGACTAGTGATCGTTGGTGGTTTTAGTTTAAAAGAGAGAGATGAGAAGAAAATATTGGTGATATTGTAAATGAAGAAGAAAAGTGAATGTGGTGAATGAATATAAAAGAAACTTTATATTACACCATTCATTTAATTTGTGGAGAACAGCTAATCCACAGCTGTTATTTTTAATATTTAAGAATGATAACCTAACATAAAATAATTGAAACGTGCAAAGTGAATCCATATCCATAATTAAGTTGCCGACACTCATATACGGGTGTGATTTCGTGTCCAAAGCTAAACAGTTAACGTAGAAAAGTGTTCCTAAAAAAAATCCCAAATTTTTAGATTAACTATATTTTATTATTTCACTCATTAACTAATTGAAACCTGATGGAAAAGGTTCGAAAATTATTTATTTTCTGTTCCAATTTATATTTACGGAGTACGAATATCTAAACTTAAAAAGGTAAAAATATTAATATATATTTTCACATATACATACATTTATATATACACACATTTCCAAATAATGGTTCGTGAATCGTCTGGCTAGGTCAAAAGGGTAACTAATCATACAATATAGATTTCAGTCTTTCTAGACTCCACATTAGGGTTTTTGCGGGTCGTTACACATATTCCCTTTATTATGAAATCTCACTACACCGTACCAAGTGTAGTCACCAAAACGAAGTACTGTGCAACCGTTGAATACTGGTCGTCCAGTCCGGTTGGGGTTGTCAGGCCCGATAGATCTATCAACAGGATTCGCGTTTACAATACCCATGTAAATAATAGTTACCAAGCTACAGGAAAATATGCCAGTGGTACAACTCAACGTAGAATATATTTTTAAGTACTTGTGTCTATTTCGTAAACATTTATAAAAGTAGCGCATGTATTCTCAGTCCAAAAATATATATTGCAAAAGCAATTAAAAAGGGTGCAAATGAAACTCACTTTTGCCTTGAAGGTATTTAATTCGACTTGGTCTCCGATAGATATCACGAACCTAACCATATATATAATATATCAACATATTCTCTTTTTAAGTAATCGTTACATATATATATACTTTTAATACATTTAATATTTTCTTAGTCCGTAGTTAGCAGTTCGATGTTAGTGGTCCACAATTAGTTGCTTAAATAAAATAAATAAAGACCCCATCGTATTCGTATTGATCAGAATTAATCTCGACCCATGGTACCATGTTGTCAAATGACGTGTTGCGTACATAAAGTACCGTGTTGTCAAATGACGTGTTGCGTACAATCATGAGGTCTTATGATTAATCTTCTCGTGTTGTTTACGGGTGGTCCTGAAATATATAAAATAAAATCATAAATAATTATATATAAAATATCATATTAATTAGGAAAGATATGATTAATTTACTTTTTCTCCAAATATTTTCGTAGCTAAACTAGCTTCGGATACCCAATCTTGTTTTAGTCGTAGTTTCTTCATTACAACTCCGTTTTTGTTGGTTCAACTTGCCACTTCCTTGGATCGAGTCAAATTTTAAGAATATGAACTGAAAATACCTTAGTTTGTATTCGAAATCATAGGTTATAGGTCAAACATTAGTGAAACTTATGAAAGTGATCATTTTCCATCATAAAAACAACATTTAATGATCATTTTTCTAAAAATACTTACACTTTGAGTTAAACCATGAAATTTTTATGTGTTAACATATTCATGAGAAATATCATTTTTACAGAACATGAACTTCCAATTCGAAGTTCAAGATGGTATTTAATTATCCAACCCAAAACAGCCCCCGGTTGCACTCCGACGACGTAGATTCAGTTTTTAATATGTTCTTTGTAAAACCAAGTTATATCTTGTTAGGTTAGCATATCATTATAATATATTACAGGTCTTGAAGTATTTTAAAAGTCAAGTTAGAAGGATCTATTTAGTTTGCGAACAAGTTTGAAATCATTCAAACTATGTTCTTGTTGTTAAAATTTTATACCACAAAATAAGATAGCTATATGAATATGAATTGAATAAGATTATGATCAAGGTTACTACCTCAAGTTACTTGGACAAAGTTACTAAAAAAAATAAGAAATAATCTTGGAATCAAAGAGTGGTGGAGTTAGATCAAAAGGTTGGAAGTAAACTTCTTCAAATGGGTGGTTATTTTGATATGTTCTTGAAAGAGTTTTCTTATGGTGTTTAAGGCTTGTAATTGAAGCTAAATGATGGGGAAAATGCTTGGAGATGATCAAGTATGAAGTTAGGAGTATTTTGAGAGATAAATGAGGGTGTAGGTATGAAAAAATGGAGTGAAGAAATGGTGTTCATTTATAAAAACGTTTTTAGTTTATAAAGAAAGAAAAGGATTCCTAATTTTGTTTTCTTACTAATAATTTATACTACTTGACAAATTCTAGTTACCTCATATCTAGGGTAGTAATAATGTTGATTAGGATGTTGATTTGATGTGTATATACCAATAGTAAATACGTATAGATGCTGGGTATGATACGGGTACATATACTCTAGATATACGTATAGAAATCTTGAGGAAACGGAATGAGAATTCAAATATAGCTATCTTTTGTGAATATACTTATATTATTTTATGTATTTAAGTCCTTAAAAAGTGATTAAATACATTATATATACGATACATGTATAAGCATTATAGATTATAAGTATATATATCAAAGAATGTTACGTATAGTTATCGTTTTGAAAACATAAGTTAGTAGTTTCAAAATATACTTATAACTCATTGTCATTAGTACATAATGAGATGTTAAACCATCCTTAGATCATGTTAAATATATATAAATACATATATATACACAAACATATAATTATCGTATGTTATATAGTTCGTGATATCATCGGTCATATTGGACGGTCAAACGTTGTGTAAAACTCTTTTCAAAAACACAAGTCTCAACAATTTGGATTGCTTATCATGTTGGTATGGTTTAATTTATGTAAATATTAATCTCATAAGTATAATTTGGTCGGAAAATTCTGGGTCATTACAGTACCTACCCGTTAAAGAAATTTCGTCCCCGAAATTTGATAGAGGTTGTTATGGATAACAATAAGAAGGTTTTCATGACAAATATAAGGTGATAATGGAGTTTTATCATCATTGAGTAATGTAGATAAAACGATTCGATTATGCGAAGAATATAAATGAGACTATCGTAAAAGAGTGAGATGAGTAAAATATATTCGTCTTAACCGATGACGTAGTTATGATTGATTTTCGGGATTTAAGGGATTTAAAGAGAATCTTACGTAATAAGATTTGGTTCTTTGGTGATTAAGGAAATCAGGAACTTCTTTGATTATATGCAATAATCTGTTTCGATTGCTCTGTAAGATATTTCACTATAAATTCACCCCTTCGTTTCCTTATTTTCCACGACTCACACCTTCTATTCTTTCTCCCTAGATTCTTACTTTAAAGCATTCATCAATATGCTCCATCCAGTCCTGATTCTTGATATACTCCTAACTTTTATATCTGTCATTCTTCTTTTTTCATCTACCACCAGAAGAATCTATTTACTTCTAATCTACTCTTGTGTTTATATTGTTTCTAATTCTCCCGTGTCTCTATATTGCTATCTGCATCGATATACACGCTTTGTAATTTTGAGGTTATTATCGAAGTTTATATTCTTCATTATTTTTTAGAGCTTCATGCTTTTGTTTTCTCTTCCCGACTTCGAGTCAAGCGAGTAATGGTCCGGAATTCGTAGATATGAAATTCAGAATGAACATAGCTAATGCTCTAAGAAGAAAATGGTAATAGAATGATTTTGATTTGTTAAATTACCAGAATACCCTGGAGAAGACCGAGTCATCCAGAAAAATATTCTCTTGATGTGTTTAGAGATTAGATAGAATGTAAGAGTCATGTAAATGGCACGTGATGACGGTACTGTGAATCATCATGCTTCATTAGAAACTCAGCATGACTTACTGTAATATAATGACGTTGATCAAGTGTCATTATATTATACTAATCCATGCTTCAATTTCCAACACTACTTCAAAACATTCATATTTTAAACTCGAAGGTTTCAGAATTTAGAAACTAACACAGTTTCTTTTATGTTGCAGATATTACAGAGAGATTAATGATCTCAGATAAGAATAGTTGTGAAAATATCGCCAGAAATATGGAGAATATTTATAATAGAACATACGAGAATATCTTAGAATTTCTAATATCAATGGATGATGAAGAAGATTTGTCTGTGAAGGTTTAGAATGAGAAATAAGATGTTTGCTAACGATTTCAGCAGGCACAGAATCTTTTGGATTCTTTGAAGGCAAACTTATTCTTTGTGACTTGTCCACGGCTTTCTTCATAGTTTCACATAATCCGCTTTTCGGTACTAAATTTTCTATCGAGCGTTCCTAACACTCCTTTCTTTATCATCAAACTTTTGGCCATTAAGATCATCTACAACATGCTGCTTCGTCAGTATTTTCAAAGTTAACTGATCTGGGTCATCGATTATCAAACCGAGGTAGTTTTAGGAGAATTGTGTTTTTAGAATGATTAATCGCTGATGGTAATATTGTGAAATATAAAAGGTTCCCCATTAACAATAAAGAGTACGCATATATATCGCGGTTATAATAAAGTTGTTTCGGATGAAAAGACGGAGTTGACTTGCTGGATCTGTGACAAAATTAGCTACTTTGGAAAGGGATTTCAAAATGATCTTCGGTAATAACAATGTCAAAGGAACTAGAACAGATACGTGTCAAACGTTTACTCAGTTTCCGAGGGTTTTTCAGGTGCATAACTATGTGCATCAATCTTTTCTTCTGTAGATGAAGTGCGGTTGGTTTATCCTCTCGATTGAGGTGTTTTTAAGAATTATGATAGATTTGAACGCTGATTGTAATCGTCGAGATACAATGAGGTTTAAGATGAAATCAAGTGGCAATCTTGAAGAAATGTTTAGTTTCATATGTTATAATCAATATTTTAATTCATTTTAATTGTCCAATGTCATTAGTCCACAGTCGATAGTCCACAGTAACAGTCCAATAGTTCATATATAGTTTAATATATAATATACGAATTAATTAATACGTTTCGTGACCCGTATACCTCTCAGACTTGATCAAAATTCAAACTATATATATTATTGTAGAATCAACCTCAACTCTGTATAGAGAACTCGATCATTACTGCATATAGAGTGTCTATGGTGATTCCAAATAATATATATAGATGCGTCGATATGATATGTCAAAACATTGTATACGTGTCCCGATATTTAAAGTGCGTAAAATAATTATAGAAATTAAATGACGATAAATAAAAGTGAGATAATTAAATTGCGATAAATAAACTGCGATAAATAAAATGTAATCAGTTAGCTAGGAACAGTTAGCGTGGATTCTTAACAAAATTTTTCATAGTTAATTTGTTTGTTTCTAACAGATTTTATTTTTTCATATGTTTTCTTCATATGCCATTGTTGGATTCTGGGAAGTCAAAATCCAAATATGAAATTGAATGAAAATGGTTATTCTGCGGTGAACGGATACGTATATCGGTGGTTGTAAGTAGGATAGTAAATGACTATTGAATCAGCTTCAACGAATGTACAATGTAACTTATTAAGATGAAATCTAATTATTCCTCGGGTATTACCTACCCGTTAAAAAAAAAATAATTTCACCATTAATATTTTGTACAAAAGAACTTTTAATTACAATCTTTATGAAAACATATATACATATATATTTTCTTCAGATGAAATCATGAATTTAATGAGTTAATATGATATTAATCTCATTTGCTTTTCGGTTTGAGCTAGAATAAGAAATCTCTAAAACTTTTTGAAACCACATATTCTTCGCAGAATATCAACGAAGTTATGGATCAATACTTCATCGTTCATTATTGTTGGTACTCCTTGGTATCTATGGTGCGTATGATGTTGATGTTTGTGGGTCAGATTATGATGTCGAGACGTGTGATGCAGATGTTGTTTGTTAGTGGTGATGATGGTATTGTTGATGTTATTGATGGTGGTGCTGATTATGCTGCTGGTGCTGCTGCTGGTGTTTGCAACCTTCGCACCATGTTCTCCAAAGCCGTCATGCGAGCGCGAAGTTCGTTAACTTCTGCTAGTACACCAGGATGATTGGCGATTGGAGCGAGCGAATGAACAAGATTTGTAATATGGGATAGTATATAATCGTGACGAGATACTCTAGAAATAAGAGAGAAAATGGTGTTTTGAATAGGTTCGCCGGTAAGTGCTTCAGGTTCATCGCCAAAAGGGCAATTTGGTGGATGGAATGGATCACCTTCTTCTTGTCTCCAGTGATTTAGTATATTACGAACCCATCCCCAATTCATCCAGAATAGATGATGGGAAATTGGTTGATCCATTCCGGTGACGCTGCTTTCGGAGCCCGAATGGAAATCCATATCGGCATAACTGTCGGAATCTGAAGAATTCGAACTAGATGCGGAATCCATCTTGTATAATGGGGAAAATGAATTTTTGGTATGGAATAGATTATAGGAGTTAGATTTGGTACTCTTCAATACATAATTTACATATGTATATATAATACCAAAATCCCGTAAATTATGGAGAATCTTTGAAAAGATATCAGTCAAAGTTCGCAATATCATATAAGCTAAGATAAGAATTCGTCTATACACTATCAATGCAGTAAATGCAGTAAAACGTGTCTAGACTTATGAATGATAAGCATGTAATTTCCTAAGGATGATAAGCAGATGATTTCCGACTAGAAATGATAAGCAAAACTTTTGAAATGTAGACACGATCGAAGTCCAGACTCATTAATGCATCCTAACAACTACTAGTTAGACACACTAATGTAAGACCTGGTTCGCTACAACCACCGCTCTGATACCAACTGAAAGGACCCATCCTAATCCACCTGGACGAAGTCATCAACATTTGGTCCCATTGTGATGATCGGCTCTAAGTAATGTCCTTATATTGAGCAAATGCACAGCGGAAGACTTAATTCGTACCTGAGAATAAACATGCTTTAAAGTGTCAACCAAAAGGTTGGTGAGTTCATAGGTTTATCATAACAATCATTTCAATTTGTTAATAGACCACAAGATTTCATAATCATAAACATAATACACTCGCAAGTGTATGTAAAGCATTCTAAGTGGTTGAGCACTTGGTAACCATACTTAACATTTAATCAACGTCGCATATTCCCTTTATTATGAAATCTCACTACACCGTACCAAGTGTAGTCACCAAAACGAAGTACTGTGCAACCGTTGAATACTGGTCGTCCAGTCCGGTTGGGGTTGTCAGGCCCGATAGATCTATCAACAGGATTCGCGTTTACAATACCCATGTAAATAATAGTTACCAAGCTACAGGGAAATATGCCAGTGGTACAACTCAACGTAGAATATATTTTTAAGTACTTGTGTCTATTTCGTAAACATTTATATAAGTAGCGCATGTATTCTCAGCCCAAAAATATATATTGCAAAAGCAATTAAAAAGGGTGCAAATGAAACTCACTTTTGCCTTGAAGGTATTTAATTCGACTTGGTCTCCGATAGATATCACGAACCTAACCATATATATAATATATCAACATATTCTCTTTTTAAGTAATCGTTACATATATATATACTTTTAATACTTTTAATATTTTCTTAGTCCGTAGTTAGCAGTCCGATGTTAGTGGTCCACAATTAGTTGCTTAAATAAAATAAATAAAGACCCCATCGTATTCGTATTGATCAGAATTAATCCCGACCCATGGTACCATGTTGTCAAATGACGTGTTGCGTACATAAAGTACCGTGTTGTCAAATGACGTGTTGCGTACAATCATGAGGTCTTATGATTAATCTTCTCGTGTTGTTTACGGGTGGTCCTGAAATATATAAAATCAAATCATAAGTAATTATATATAAAATATCATATTAATTAGGAAAGATATGATTAATTTACTTTTTCTCCAAATATTTTCGTAGCTAAACTAGCTTCGGATACCCAATCTTGTTTTAGTCGTAGTTTCTTCATCACAACTCCGTTTTTGTTGGTTCAACTTGCCACTTCCTTGGATCGAGTCAAATTTTAAGAATATGAACTGAAAATACGTTAGTTTGTATTCGAAATCATAGGTTATAGGTCAAACTTTGGTGAAACTTATGAAAGTGATCATTTTCCATCATAAAAACAACATTTAATGATCATTTTTCTAAAAATACTTACACTTTGAGTTAAACCATGAAATTTTTATGTGTTAACATATTCATAAGAAATATCATTTTTCCAGAACATGAACTTCCAATTCATTCAAGATGGTTTTTAATTATCCAACCCAAAACAGCCCCCGGTTGCACTCCGACGACGTAGATTCAGTTTTTAATATGTTCTTTGTAAAACCAAGTTATATCTTATTAGGTTAGCATATCATTATGATATATTACAGGTCTTGAAGTGTTTTAAAAGTCAAGTTAGAAGGATCTATTTAGTTTGCGAACAAGTTTGAAATCATTCAAACTATGTTCTTGTTGTTAAAATTTTATACCACAAAATAAGATAGCTATATGAATATGAATTGAATAAGATTATGATCAAGGTTACTACCTCAAGTTACTTGGACAAAGTTACTAAAAAAAATAAGAAATAATCTTGGAATCAAAGAGTGGTGTAGTTAGATCAAAAGGTTGGAAGTAAACTTCTTCAAATGGGTGGTTATTTTGATATGTTCTTGAAAGAGTTTTCTTATGGTGTTTAAGGCTTGTAATTGAAGCTAAATGATGGGGAAAATGCTTGGAGATGATCAAGTATGAAGTTAGGAGTATTTTGAGAGATAAATGAGGGTGTAGGTATGAAAAAATGGAGTGAAGAAATGGTGTTCATTTATAAAAACGTTTTTAGTTTATAAAGAAAGAAAAGGATTCCTAATTTTGTTTTCTTACTAATAATTCATACTACTTGACAAATTCTAGTTACCTCATATCTAGGGTAGTAATAATGTTGATTAGGATATTGATTTGATGTGTATATACCAATAGTAAATACGTATAGATGCTGGGTATGATACGGGTACATATACCCTAGATATACGTATAGAAATCTTGAGGAAACGGAATGAGAATTCAAATATATCTATCTTTTGTGAATATACTTATATTGTTTTATGTATTTAAGTCCTTAAAAAGTGATTAAATACATTATATATACGATACATGTATAAGCATTATAGATTATAAGTATATATATCAAAGAATGTTACGTATAGTTATCGTTTTGAAAACTTAAGTTAGTAGTTTCAAAATATACTTATAACTCATTGTCATTAGTACACAATGAGATGTTAAACCATCCTTAAATCATGTTAAATATATATAAATACATATATATACACAAACATATAATTATCGTATGTTATATAGTTCGTGATATCATCGGTCATATTGGACGGTCAAACGTTGTGTAAAACTCTTTTCAAAAACACAAGTCTCAACAATTTGGATTGCTTATCATGTTGGTATGGTTTAATTTATGTAAATATTAATCTCATAAGTATAATTTGGTCGGAAAATTCTGGGTCATTACATGTCTAATCTATAAACATATCAAAAACATATTTTTCTTGATAGTCCTATCTTTCCTTGAATTCTGGTAATTTAACCAATCAAGATCGTGCCATTACCACTTTTTTCTTAGAACATTAACAATGTTCAATTCCGAAATTCATATCTGCGAATTCTGGACCATTACAAGCGATGCGTAAACGCAAGAAGAAGAAACGAAGGGACAAAACTCCGAAATAGAAATTGGGGTATAAACCGCAGCAAATAAAAGAGAATATTAACTGTGGATGACAGTGATTATAGGAGACAAAAATAGGAACATTGAAATACAAGAGAAAATATAAAGCCCAATAACAACACGGAGGTTACAAACCATGGATATTAATACGAATAGCAATATAAAGACATGGTAGAAGTAAGAATAGTATCACCCTAAGGTAATAGTAAAAGTAAACAGATTCTTCTAGTGGTAGATGAAAGAGAAGAATGACATATATGAAAGTTAAGAGTATATCAAGAATCAAAACAGGATGGAGCAGATTGATGAATATTTTTAAGTATAAATTGAGAAGAAAGAATAGAAGATGTGGGATATGGAAGATAAGGAAATAAAGGGGGTGGATTTATAGTGAAAAATTCGACAAAGAAATTGAAACAGATTATTGCTTTTAATCAAAGGAGATCCTGATTTCCTTAATCGTCAAAGAACCAAATCTTATTACGAAGATTTTCTTTAAATCCCATGAATTTCGAAATCAATCATAACTACGTCATCAGTTAAAACGATTCTACATTTACTCATATCACTCTCTTGCGATAGCTTCACTTATACTCATCGCATAATCAAATTGTTTTATCTATATTACTCAATGATGATAAAACTCTATTATCAACTCATATTCGTCATGAAAACATTTTTATAGTTAGCCATGACGACCACGATCAAATTCCAAGACGAAATTTCTTTAACGGGTAGGTACTGTGATGAGCCGGAAATTTTCGACCAAATTTAAACTTAATCTTATTATAATTCTGACATGATAAGCAAAGTCCGTTAGGTTGTATCTCAAAAGTTTTGAACTGTTTACATGATTCATTCAACCTCGACCAAATTCTAACGATTAACGAACCATTATATAATTTAATATGAATATGTATATATATATATATATATATATATATATATATATATATATATATATATATATATATATTATAACTTGAGAATGTTAACAATGTATTAAATGTATATTTTGAGTAATCTGTTTCAATATATATGTAATAGAGTTATACATAATAAAATGAAACATTTAAAAACGTAAATTTATTTATAGTCGTGTGAATATACAGAATTTCTATACACAATTATTGATTATATGTATATATTAAAATGTATGAGTATTAAACAATCAATTACATAGTATATATTATATAATCATCAAATATTACATAATTAATAAGATGTAATATTTATAAAATAAATTTGATTACAAGTTATTATTATTATTATAATTAGTATTATTATTAATGCTTAACATAAATACTAATATAATGAAATGTCATTATTAATATTATTATTAATATATAATTATTAATAACTAATACTAATTAAATATGAATCTGTAAAGACAAATTACACAAACGCAGTTCCCTATCATTATCACCTTTACCTCTTTTTTTTTTCTTTCTCTCCTGATTCGTTGATTCATTCTACCCGTGATTCATTGTTATTCCAACTCAACCACTCCTCTTTACAAAACTATAATTATTAGTGAACTATCATATAATAACTTTAATTTAATTATCAATTCTTTATTTTGTTAGACATATAAGGATACACATACATGTACGAAGCAATCAATCAGGAAACACATAACATATAATCTACAAATTACATACATGCACTTATATAATGAACAAAAGCTTTATTTTTCTTCTCCCCCATTGTTTTCCACACGACAACCTATCACCACCACCACTTGGTTATTCTTCTCTTCTCGTCCGAGAACTACCACAACTACCGATCATATTGACTATCATACGACCACCATCATAATAGTATCGAAATCACTTCATCAAACCAAACCATGAGGAAACCTGCAAACACTTCAATCAAACTATTAATAAAAATCAGCTGTAACTTTATCAATTACCAATGTTAGATTATATTTCTGTTTCAATCTAAAAACACTACTACGATCATGTACCTGCTACTATTCTTTGTCTGTTACGTGAACCACCCAAGAAAAACAACCACCACCATCACAACCCGTACCATCATACTTGATGCTGCAGCTGCTTTTGACCTACTTCTGTTTCAACGATTGTAAATCATCACCCAGGTCACCACTTATATACCTGCAACTGCAGCTTCTATTTTCATGTTTATATATTTATTTTGTCAAAATACGATGGCAATGATTAGTAACTAAAAAGATAATGATATTGTTGTTGTTGTTACGACTGCTCTTTTGCAGGCCATATAACAACCATATTGTTTCAAATGAGCTATGAATCAAGTCCCATTAAAACTGCTATCAGTCTGTTCTGTTTGAGAAATATCACCACCAAATTCCATTATTCAATTACCTACAAAAAATCTGCAAATTTTCTTCATTGTTTAATGTTACTCGAACATGACTCATTACAATCACCACTTCGATTTACTATTGCTGCGACATATTTTTATTACAATTCAGACAAACTGGATACTTGTATTTGTTCCTACTTAGGGAAAATTCGAACAACCCTCCTTGATCACCCTCTGTTATCATCAAACAATACCATCACTAGTTCATCTCCTAAATTACTGCTACGGTATCAAACATAAAATTTAAGATTACACAGCTATACTCGAACCTGATAACCCTAATTTTCATATAGCAAATTTCATATCATATAATTATATAAGCTTTAGATTATAGATGTGAACTTTAACAATAACTGAAATTTCAGATTACAAAATAGATGATAACCTTGATTCTTTTTTACAAAAGAAACAATAGAATCAAGAAAATTAAATTCGTTAAATATGATGATACCTGAAGAACAACAACGATTTTTTTTTACAAATCCGATTCAGAAATTCCGCCAAATCATTTACGAGAGTGGGCTATCCTTGTTCTTCATCAATAAATCCTCTTTACGAACCCTAATAAATTCCAACAAATCGAAATTCAAAGCTGTGAGGAGATATAAATATAGGAAGAAGACTGATCTGATTGATTAATCTAAAGTGAATCAGTTGAGGGATCCATTATCGATCGGCATGGTTTCAAATTTCTTGAGATTAATCTTTGAATCCGAAAAGTGAGAGAAAAGAAAAAGATGGAAAGTCTCGATCTGAAATGGGGAACTGCAAAACGCGTGATCTTTTAGGTATAATAATACGGAGTAATTATTATTATTATTATTATTATTATTATTATTATTATTATTATTATTATTATTATTATTATTATTATTATTATTATTATTATTATTATTATTATTATTATTATTATTATTAATATTATTATTATCATGAGTATTAAAAATGCTAATAAAATTTTTTTATATTTATTATTTACATTAATATTAGTATTAATATTATTATCAGTATTATTATGATTGTTATCATTATTATTATTATTAATAACATTATTAGTATCATTTTTATTAGAAATTATCATTTTTATTTTTAGTATTATCAATATTAATAAAGTTATTATTATTATTATTAGTAAATCAATGTTTTAAAATTATCATTTTAACGAATAAATATTTTGTACATTAAATATATTTATTACATAAGTATACTAATATAAAAAAAATTAAATTATATTTTTAACAAATACGATATTATAAGGTTAATTGAATTATATATCAAATAAGTATTATAACCTATTATAAGTATTAATGAAATATATAAGAATATTAATCTTAATGCATAACAAAATAAATATAGTGATGTACAATTACAATTATGTGTGTTAACATATATTTATATATAAATTATATAGGTTCGTGAATTCGAGGCCAACCCTGCATTGTTCAGTTGTTCAATATAGTCATATGTATTTTTACTACAAAATACATTAGGTGAGTTTCATTTGCCTTTTTACCCTTTATATTTTTGGGCTGAGAATACATGCGCAATTTTTATAAATGTTTTACGAGATAGACACAAGTAATCGAAACTACATTATATGGTTGAATGATCGAAACTGAATATGCCCCTTTTTAGTCTGGTAATCTAAGAATTAGAGAACAGACACCCTAATTGACGCGAATCCTAAAGATAGATCTATCGGGCCCAACAAGCCCCATCCAAAGTACCGGATGCTTTAGTACTTCGAAATTTATATCATGTCCGAAGGAGGATCCCGGAATGATGGGGATATTCTTATATGTATATTGTGAATGTCGTTTACCAGGTGTTCAATCCATATGAATGATATTTTTGTCTCTATGCATGGGACGTATGTTTATGAGAAATGGAAATATGAAATCTTGTGGTCTATTAAAGTTATGAAATGATTATTTATGTAAACTAATGAACTCACCAACCTTTTGGTTGACACTTTAAAGCAAGTTTATTCTCAGGTACGAAAGAAATCTTCCGCTGTGCATTTTCTCATCTTAGAGATATTACTTGGAGTCATTCATGACATATTTCAAAAGACGTTGCATTCGAGTCGTTGAGTTCATAAAGATTATTATTAAGTCAATTATAGTAAAATATATTACGAAATGGTATGCATGTTGTCAACTTTCGATGTAATGAAAGATTGTCTTTTCAAAAATGAATGCAATGTTTGTAAAATGTATCATATAGAGGTCAAGTACCTCACGATGTAATCAACTATTGTGAATCATTTATAATCGATATGGACTTCGTCCGGATGGATTAGGACGGGTCTCTACAAAACATGCTTAAAACGTCAACAAAAATGTTAGTGAGTTATAGGTTTAACCTATATATTATCAAATCATAATAATAGACCACAAGATTTCATATTTCAATATATATCCCATACATAGAGATAAAAATCATTCATATGGTGAACACCTGGTAATCGACATTAACAAGATGCATATAAGAATATCCCCTATCATTTCTGGAAATCCTTTGGACATGATAAAAACGAATTTGAAGTGCTAAAGCATCTGGTACTTTGGATGGGGTTCGTTAGGCCCAATAGATCTATCTTTAGGATTCACGTCAATTAGTAGATCGGTTTACTAATTCTTAGGTTACCAAGCAAAAGGGGCATATTCGGCTTCAATCATTCACCCATATAATGTAGTTTCATTTACTTGTGTCTATTTCGTAAAACATTTATAAAACTGCATGTATTCTCATCCCAAAATATTAGATTTTAAATGTGGGACTATAACTCACTTTCACCGATTTTTACTTCGTCGGGAAGTAAGACTTGGCCACTGGTCGATACACGAACCTATAACAAATATCTACATATATATCAAAGTATGTTCAAAATATATTTACAACATTTTTAATACGTTTTAATGTTTTAAGTTTATTAAGTCAGCTGTCCTTTTTAGTAACCTACAACTATTTGTCCACAATTAGATGTACATAAATAAATCGATATATATTATCTTGAATCAATCCACGACCCAGTGTATACACATCTCAGGCTAGATCACAACTCAAAGTATATATATTTTTGGAATCAACCTCAACCCTGTATAGCTAACTCCAACATTACTGCATATAGAGTGTCTATGGTTGTTTCAAATAATATGTATACATGGGTCGATATGATATGTCAAAACATTTGTATCGTGTCTATGGTATCCCAAGATTACATAATATATTAGAATACATGTATAATACAATATAAGTTATCTAGGATATGGTTTGTATAGAATTGTTACAATATTTCCCGTAGCTACAACAATCAAAAAATATCCAATCTTGTTTTACCCATAACTTCTTCGTTTTAAATCCGTTTTGAGGGAATCAACTTGATATGGTTTCAATTTGAACTTTATTTTATGAATCTAAACATAAAAAGTATAGGTTTATAGTCGGAAATATAAGTTATCATAGTTTTTAATTATTAAACCCAAAACGGCCCGCGGTGTTACTACGACGGCGTATGTCCGATTTTACGGTGTTTTTCATGTTTCCAGGTTTTAAATCATTAAGTTAGCATATCATATAGATATAGAACATGTGTTTAGTTGATTTTAAAAGTCAAGTTAGAAGGATTAACTTTTGTTTGCGAACAAGTTTAGAATTAACTAAACTATGTTCTAGTGATTTCAAGTTTAAACCTTCGAATAAGATAGCTTTATATGTATGAATCGAATGATGTTATGAACATCATTACTACCTCAAGTTTTGTGGATAAACCTACTGGAAAAGAGACAAATGGATCTAGCTTCAAAGGATCCTTGGATGGCTTGAAAGTTCTTGAAGCAGAATCATGACACGAAAACAAGTTCAAGTAAGATCATCACTCGAAATAAGATTGTTATAGTTATAGAAATTGAACCAAAGTTTGAATATGAGTATTACCTTGTATTAGAAAGATATCTTACTGTAAATAAGAAAGATTTCTTGAGGATGGATTATCACTTTACAAGATTGGAAGTAAGCTTGCAAACTTGGAAGTATTCTTGATTTTATGAAACTAGAACTTATAGAATTTATGAAGAACACTTAGAACTTGAAGATAGAACTTGAGAGAGATCAATTAGATGAAGAAAATTGAAGAATGAAAGTTTTTGTAGGTGTTTTTGGTCGTTGGTATATGGATTAGATATAAAAGATGTGTAATTTTGTTTACATGTAAATAAGTCATGAATGATTATTAATATTTTTGTAATTTTATGAGATATTTCATGCTAGTTACCAAATGATGGTTCCCACATGTATTAGGTGACTCAAATGGGCTGCTAAAAGCTGATCATTGGAGTGTATATACCAATAGTACATACATCTAAAAGCTGTGTATTGTACGAGTACGAATACGGGTGCATACGAGTAGAATTGTTGATGAAACTGAACGAGGATGTAATTGTAAGCATTTTTATTAAGTAGAAGTATTTTGATAAGTGTCTTGAAGTCTTTCAAAAGTGTATGAATACATATTAAAACACTGCATGTATATACATTTTGACTGAGTCGTTAAGTCATCGTTAGTCGTTACATGTAAATGTTGATTTGAAACCTTTAGGTTAACGATCATGTTAAATGTTGTGAACCCAATGTTTATTATATGTAATGAGATATTAAATTATTACATTATCATGATATTATGATATATTAATATATCTTAGTATGATATATATATATACAGTTAAATGTTGTTACAACGATAATCGTTACATATATGTCTCGTTTCGAAATCATTAAGTTAGTAGTCTTGTTTTTACATATGTAGTTCATTGTTAATATACTTAATGACATGTTTACTTATAATTTATCATGATTAAACATAGTGTATCAATATCTTAATATGATTCATATATATTTAGTAAGACGTTGTTATAACGATAATCGTTATATATACCGTTTCGAGTTTCTTAATTCAATAAACCCAATTTTATGTATATAACTCATTGTTAAAATACCTAATGAGATACTTACTTATCATAATATCATGTTAACTATATATATAATCATATATATGTCATCATATAGTTTTTACAAGTTTTAACGTTCGTGAATCACCGGTCAACTTGGGTGGTCAATTGACTATATGAAACCAATTTCAATTAATAAAGTCTTAACAAGTTTGATTGCATAACATGTTGAAAACATTTAATCATGTAAATAACAATTTTATTTAATATATATAAACATGGAAAAGTTCGGGTCACTACAGTACCTACCCGTTAAATAAATTTCGTCCCGAAATTTTAAGCAGTTGGAGGTGTTGACGTATCTTCTAGAAATAAGTGCGGATATTTCTTCTTCATTTGATCTTCATGCTCCCAGGTAAACTTGGGTCCTCTACGGGCATTCCATCGAACCTTAACAATTGGTATCTTGTTTTGCTTAAGTCTTTTAACCTCACGATCCATTATTTTGACGGGTTCTTCAATAAATTGAAGTTTTTCGTTGATTTGGATTTCGTCTAACGGAATAGTGAGATCTTCTTTAGAAAAACACTTCTTCAGATTCGAGACATGAAAAGTGTTATGTACAGCCACAAGTTGTTGAGGTAACTCCAGTTGGTAAGCTACTGGTCCGACACGATCTATAATCTTGAATGGTCCAATGTACCTTGGATTTAGTTTCCCCCGTTTAACAAATAGAACAAGGCCTTTCCAAGGTGAAACCTTAAGCATGACCATCTCTCCAATCTCAAATTCTATATCTTTTCTTTTACTGTCCGCATAGCTCTTTTGTCGACTCTGGGCGGTTTTCAATCGTTGTTGAATTTGGATGATTTTCTCGGTAGTTTCTTGTATTATCTCCGGACCCGTAATCTGTCTATCCCCTACTTCACTCCAACAAATCGGAGGCCTGCACTTTCTACCATAAAGTGCTTCAAACGACGCCATCTCAATGCTTGAATGGTAGCTGTTGTTGTAGGAAAATTCTGCTAACGGTAGATGTCGATCCCAACTGTTTCCAAAATCAATAACACATGCTCGTAGCATATCTTCAAGCGTTTGCATCGTCCTTTCGCTCTGCCCATCAGTTTGTGGATGATAGGTAGTACTCATGTCTAGACGAGTTCCTAATGCTTGCTGTAATGTCTGCCAGAATCTTGAAATAAATCTGCCATCCCTATCAGAGATAATAGAGATTGGTATTCCATGTCTAGAGATGACTTCCTTCAAATACAGTCGTGCTAACTTTTTCATCTTGTCATCTTCTCTTATTGGCAGGAAGTGTGCTGATTTGGTGAGATGATCAACTATTACCCAAATAGAATCAAAACCACTTGCAGTCCTTGGCAATTTAGTGATGAAATCCATGGTAATGTTTTCCCATTTTCATTCCGGGATTTTGGGTTGTTGAAGTAGACCTGATGGTTTCTGATGCTCAGCTTTGACCTTAGAAAACGTCAAACATTCCCTACGTATTTAGCAACATCGGCTTTCATACCTGGCCACCAAAAATGTTTCTTGAGATCCTTGTACATCTTCCCCGTTCCAGGATGTATTGAGTATCTAGTTTTATGAGCTTCTCTAAGTACCATTTCTCTCATATCACCAAATTTTGGTACCCAAATTCTTTCAGCCCTATACCGGGTTCCGTCTTCACGAACATTAAGATGCTTCTCCGATCCTTTGGTTATTTCATCCTTTAAGTTTCCCTCTTTTAAAACTCCTTGTTGCGCCTCCTTTATTTGAGTAGTAAGGTTAGTGTGAATCATTATATTCATAGATTTTACACGAATGGGTTCTCTGTCCTTTCTGCTCAAGGCGTCGGTTACCACATTTGCCTTCCCTGGGTGGTAACGAATCTCAAAGTCTTAATCATTCAACAATTCAATCCATCTACGCTGCCTCATGTTCAGTTGTTTCTGATTAAATATGTGTTGAAGACTTTTGTGGTCGGTATATATAATACTTTTGACCCCATATAAGTAGTGCCTCCAAGTCTTTAATGCAAAAACAACTGCGCCTAATTCCAAATCATGCGTCATATAATTCTGCTCTTGAATCTTCAATTGTCTAAACGCATAAGCAATTACTTTCGTTCGTTGCATTAATAAACAACCGATACCTTGCTTTGAAGCGTCACAATATATCACAAAATCATCATTCCCTTCAGGTAATGACAATATAGGTGCCATAGTTAACTTTTTCTTCAACAATTAAAATGCTTTTTCTTGTTCATCATTCCATTCAAATTTCCTCCCTTTATGCGTTATTGCCGTCAAGGGTTTTGCTATTTTAGAAAAATCTTGGATGAATCTCCTATAATAACTAGCTAGTCCTAAAAACTGGCGTATGTGTTTCGGAGTTTTTGGGGATTCCCACTTTTCAACGGTTTCAATCTTTATTGGATCCACCTGAATACCTTCTTTGTTCACTATGTGACCGAGGAATTGAACTTCTTCCAACCAAAATGCACACTTTAAAAACTTAGCGTACAGTTTTTCTTTTCTCAGCAACTCTAGCAATTTTCTCAAATGTTCTTCGTGCTCTTGATCATTCTTCGAGTAAATAAGTATGTCATCAATGAAAACAATGACAAACTTGTCAAGATATGGCCCACACACTCGGTTCATGAGGTCCATGAACACAGCTGGTGCGTTAGTCAATCCAAACGGCATAACCATAAACTCGTAATGACCGTAACGTGTCCTAAAAGCAGTCTTTGGAATATCATCCTCCTTCACCCGCATTTGATGATATCCAGAACGTAAATCGATCTTCGAATAAACAGAAGAGCCTTGTAGTTGATCAAATAAGTCGTCAATTTTCGGTATTGGGTAGCGGTTCTTGATGGTAAGTTTGTTCAACTCTTGGTAGTCGATACACAACCTGAATGTACCATCTTTCTTCTTGACAAACAAAACAGGAGCTCCCCATGGTGATGTGCTTGGTCGAATGAAACCACGCTCTAAAAGTTCCTGTAACTGACTTTGTAATTCTTTCATTTCACTGGGTGCGAGTCTGTATGGAGCACGAGCTATTGGTGCAGCTCCTAGTACAAGGTCTATTTGAAATTCAACTGATCGATGTGGGGTAATCCCGGTAATTCTTTCGGAAATACATCGGAAAATTCTTTTGCGACGGGAACATCACTGATGTTCTTTTCTTCAGGTTTAACTTCCTCGATGTGTGCTAGAATGACGTAACAACCTTTTCTTATTAGTTTTTGCGCCTTCAAACTACTAATAAGATTTAACTTCGCGTTGTTCTTTTCTCCGTACACCATTAAAGGTTTTCCTTTTTCACGCATAATGCGAATCGCATTTTTGTAACAAACAACCTCTGCTCTTACCTTCTTCAACCAGTCCATGCCAATTATTACATCAAAACTCCCTAACTCGACTGGTATTAAATCAATCTTAAACGTTTCATCACCCAGTTTAATTTCTCTATCCCGACATATATTATCTACTGAAATTAAGTTACCGTTTGCTAATTCAAGTAAAAATTTACTATCCAAAGGCATCAATGGGCAACTTAATTTAGTACAAAATTCTCTACTCATATAGCTTCTATCCGCACCCGAATCAAATAAAACATAAGCAGATTTATCGTCAATAAGAAACGTACCCGTAACAAGCACCGGGTCTTCCTGTGCTTCTACCGCATTAATATTGAAAACTCTTCCACGGCCCTGCCCATTAGTATTCCCCTGATTCGGGCAATTTCTAATAATGTGGCCCGGTTTTCCACATTTATAACAAACAGCATTGGTATTACTTGCTCTGACTCTATTCGTTTCGGCATTACTTGTTCCGACATTATTTGTTCCTTTAGTTCTGTTAAATTTTGGTCCGTAGATCTCACACTTTGTCGCGCTATGACCATTTCTTTTACACCTGTTGCAAAATGTCGTGCAAAACCCCTGATGATTTTCTTCACACCTATGACATGGCAGTTTTTGTTTTTTGTTGCCGTTGTTGTTATTGAGGTTGTTGTTGAGATTGTTATTGTTGTTGAAACGGTTGTTGTTGTTGTTGGGATGTTTGTTGTAGTTATTATTAGGATTGCGGTTATTGTTGCGATTGTTGTTGTGGTTGTTGGGATAGTTGTTGTGATTGTGGTTGTAATTGTTGTTGTTGTTGTACTGGTGACTCTTGTCACCGTTTTCCTCCCACTTCCTCTTGAGTTGTTTCGTGTTGGATTCTTCGGTCGCCTGCTCTTTAATTCTTCCCTCAATCTGATTTATGAGTTTATGAGCCATTCGACTTGCCTTCTGTATATAGAAGCGGGCTCGTGTGAACTCACATCTTCTTGAATTCTTACTGGTAACCCTTTTACAAATGCGTCGATCTTCTCTTCTTCATCTTCGAATGCTCCCGGACACAATAGGCACAACTCTGTGAATCGTCGTTCATATGTGGTAACGTCGAACCCTTGTGTTCGTAACTCTCTAAGTTCTGCCTTGAGTTTATTGACTTCGTTTCTAGGACGGTACTGCTCGTTCATCAATTGCTTAAATGCCGACCACGGTAGTGCGTAAGCAGCATTTTGTACTACCTGTTGAAGAAAGGTGTTCCACCACGTTAACGCAGTACCTGTGAAGGTATGCGTAGCGTACTTAACTTTGTCTTCTTCAGTACACTTACTTATGGTAAACACCGATTCGACTTTCTCGGTCCACCGTTTAAATCCAATTGGTCCTTCGGTTCCATCAAATTCCAAAGGTTTGCAGGCAGTGAATTCTTTGTAGAAGCATCCTACACGATTTCTTGCGCCATTAGCTGCATTGCTAGATTCAGAGTTATTGTTGGTATGTAGCGCAGCCTGTACTGCGGCTATGTTTGCAGCAAGAAAGGTACGAAATTCCTCTTCGCTCATATTCATGGTGTGTCGAGTAGTCGGTGCCATTTCCTTCAAAATATCCAATTGAATCGAGTTAATCATACAGAATATTCAGAGTAGTCAATAGTATTTCGTAGCATAATATGAACTCATTTATAAAAGCTTTTTCTTCATATTAGCGTTTTATAAGTTTAAATTCGGGTACTACCTACCCGTTAAGTTCATACTTAGTAGCTAATATACAATTCAACTACTACAATTCTATATGAAAAAACTGATTATAATAATATATCACATATAAATATTCTTCAACCTTACAACATCGCTATATTACATATAACATGAAATATAGTACACTTTGATACAGGACAGTTTTGAAGATAAATCTAGTTAATACGCAAGTTGTTCAGCAAAGGAAATAAAGACACGTAATTCATAAGTCCAGAAACAAGTCATGCATTCTGGTTTTACTAAGACGACTTCCCATCCTTGGTCTTGTGGAAAATAACCATTATAACCATTGGCTAGGCAGCATGTTGTAATGTCGTCAAAAGGACGAGGGTTTCGTAATATCCAACAGCCCCGTAATAATCTAAAAACCGTGTTTCTCACCCCAACTACTGAATCCGTCACTTGTGGGAAGGTTTTATTTAAAAGTTAAAATCCGATGTTCTTTTTCTCACTTTGGTAAGAAGCGAACATCACTAACCCGTAAGCATAACATGCTTCTTTATGTTGCATGTTAGAAGCTCTTTCTAATTCACGAAATCCTATGTTGGGATATGTTGAGTCAAAATAGGTTCTTAACCCGTAGCGTAAAATTGCATTTGGGTTCTCCGCATTTAATGCTTTAAAGAAAACACGGCGTAACTTACGGTCTCCCCAATGTGATATACCCCACCTATCAAAGGAAAGCCTTTTATAAACTAAGGCATTTCTGGAAAGTCTTTCAAACGTTTGACAAGTTAATTTTGCCATAACTAAATGTGCAGATGAATTCTGACCGACTCTAGACAAGATTTCCTCAATCATATCCTCTGGTAGGTCTTCTAAAATATTCAGTTGTCTACCCTTAACGTCCATTTTGCTTTTATACTGTAAAATAGACAAGGATTAGATTCATAAAAGATAATTAACAAACAATACAAGCAATTTTTACATAGAACATAAAAGTACAAGCACACTACAATACATATAATACACAACATGATTACAACCCTCTAATCTGAATCACTGATTTCTTCTTCTTCAGACTTGGTTCGTTTTTCTAATTTCCTAGGGATATACGGTGTTCCTCTAATACGAGCCATCATTTTCCACAATCGTTTAGAAAAACCTGATGGTTTAGAGGTTCCCGGGTTATTGTTACACTTTAGGAAATACGGATGTTGCCGATACATATAAAGCTCATCGGGGTTGGAATCATGTTTCTCTATTTTTATACCTTTTCCCTTATTATTTTCTTTCGCTTTATTAAATTGTGTCGAGGTAATTTCTATAACATCATTGGAATCCTCATCGAGATTCGATTCATCGGAAAATTGGTAATCTTCTCAATATTTTACTTCCTCGGCGGAAACACCATTGACCATTATTAACTTTGGTCCGTTGGTTGAGGATTTTCTTTTATTTAATCGATTTACTATAGGTATCAATATTTCTTTCTCTGGAACCTCTTCTTCTTCCGGTTCCTCCTCTTCTGGTTCCTCCTCTTCCGGTTCCTCTTCTTCCAATTCCTCCTCTTTCGGTTCCTCCTCTTCCAGTTCCTCTTCTTCCTGTTCCTCTTTGGGAATTTGTGAATCTTTCCAAAATATATTCGACTCTTCATTATAATTAGGTGAATCAATGGGATTTGTACTAGTGGTAAACATCTATCACACAATATCAAACACATTAAGAGGTTAATATATCACATAATATTTACATGTTAATAATATATAGTTTCCAACAAAAGTGTTAAGCAATCGTTTTTAAAGAAAATACGGTCGAAGTCCAGACTCACTAATGTATCCTAACAAACTCGATAAGACACACTAATGCAAATTTCTTGTTCTCTAAGACCAACGCTCGGATACCAACTGAAATATCCCGTTCATATTGATTATAAACGTTCCATATTAATTGATTTAGTCGCGAGGTTTTGACCTCTATATGAGACGTTTTTCAAAGACTGCATTCATTTTTAAAACAACCATAACCTTTATTTTATCTATAAAGGTTTAAAAAGCATTACGTAGATTATCAAATTATGATAATCTAAAATATACGGTTACACACGACCATTACATAATGGTTTACAATAAGAATATATTACATCAAAAATAAGTTTCTTGAATGCAGTTTTTACATAATATCATACAAGCATGTACTCCAAATCTTGTCCTTATTTTAGTATGCAACAGCGGAAGCTCTTAATAATCACCTGAGAATAAACATGCTTAAAACGTCAACAAAAATGTTGGTGAGTTATAGGTTTAACCTATATATTATCAAATTATAATAATAGACCACAAGATTTCATATTTCAATATACATCCCATACATAGAGATAAAAATTATTCATATGGTGAACACCTGGTAACCGACATTAACAAGATGCATATAAGAATATCCCCTATCATTCCAGGAAATCCTTCGGACATGATAAAAATGAATTCGAAGTACTAAAGCATCCGGTACTTTGGATAGGGTTCGTTAGGCCCAATAGATCTTTAGGATTCGCGTCAATTAGTAGATTGGTTTACTAATTCTTAGTTTACCAAGCAAAAGGGGCATATTCGGCTTCGATCATTGACCCATATAATGTAGTTTCATTTACTTGTGTCTATTTTGTAAAACATTTATAAAACTGCATGTATTCTCATCCCAAAATATTAGATTTTAAAAGTGGGACTATAACTCACTTTCACAGATTTTTACTTCGTCGGGAAGTAAGACTTGGCCACTAGTCGATTCATGAACCTATAACAAATATGTAAATATATATCAAAGTATGTTCAAAATATATTTACAACATTTTTAATACGTTTTAATGTTTTAAGTTTATTAAGTCAGCTGTCCTTGTTAGTAAGCTACAACTAGTTGTCCATAATTAGATGTACAGAAATAAATTGATATATATTATCTTGAATCAATCCACGACCCAGTGTATAAACATCTCAGGCTAGATCACAACTCAAAGTATATATATTTTTGGAATCAACCTCAACCTTGTATAGCTAACTCCAACATTACTGCATATAGAGTGTCTATGGTTGTTCCAAATAATATGTATACATGGGTCGATATGATATGTCAAAACATTTGCATACGTGTCAATGGTATCCCAAGATTACATAATATATTAGAATACATGTATAATACAATATAAGTTAGCTAGGATATGATTTGTATAGAATTGTTACAATATTTCCCGTAGCTACAACAATAAAAAAATATCCAATCTTGTTTTACCCATAACTTCTTCATTTTAAATCCGTTTTGAGTGAATCAAATTGCTATGGTTTCATATGAACTCTATTTTATGAATCTAAACAAAAAAAGTATAGGTTTATAGTCGTAAATATAAGTTACAAGTCGTTTTTGTAAGAGGTAGTCATTTCAGTCGAAAGAACGACGTCTTGATGACCATTTTGAAAAACATACTTCCACTTTGAGTTTAACCATGATTTTTGGATATAGTTTTATGTTCATAAGAAAAATCATTTTCCCAGAAGAACAACTTTTAAATCAAAGTTTATCATAGTTTTTAATTATCAAACCCAAAACGGCCCGCGGTGTTACTACGACGGCGTATGTCCGATTTTACGGTGTTTTTCATGTTTCCAGGTTTTAAATCATTAAGTTATCATATCATATAGATATAGAACATGTGTTTAGTTGATTTTAAAAGTCAAGTTAGAAGGATTAACTTTTGTTTGCGAACAAGTTTAGAATAAACTAAACTATGTTCTAGTGATTTCAAGTTTAAACCTTCGAATAAGATAGCTTTATATGTATGAATCGAATGATGTTATGAACATCATTACTACCTCAAGTTTTGTGGATAAACCTACTAGAAAAGAGACAAATGGATCTAGCTTCAAAGGATCCTTGGATGGCTTGAAAGTTCTTGAAGCAGAATCATGACACGAAAACAAGTTCAAGTAAGATCATCACTCGAAATAAGATTGTTATAGTTATAGAAATTGAACCAAAGTTTGAATATGAGTATTACCTTCTATTAGAAAGATATCTTACTGTAAATAAGAAAGATTTCTTGAGGTTGGATGATCACTTTACAAGATTGGAAGTAAGCTAGCAAACTTGGAAGTATTCTTGATTTTATGAAAATAGAACTTATAGAATTTATGAAGAACACTTAGAACTTGAAGATGGAACTTGAGAGAGATCAATTATATGAAGAAAATTGAAGAATGAAAGTGTTTGTAGGTGTTTTTGGTCGTTGGTCTATGGATTAGATATAAAGGATGTGTAATTTTGTTTACATGTAAATAAGTCATGAATGATTACTAATATTTTTGTAATTTTATGAGATATTTCATGCTAGTTACCAAATGATGGTTCCCACATGTGTTAGGTGACTCACATGGGCAGCTAAAAGCTGATCATTGGAGTGTATATACCAATAGTACATACATCTAAAAGCTGTGTATTGTACGAGTACGAATACGGGTGCATACGAGTAGAATTGTTGATGAAACTGAACGATGATGTAATTGTAAGAATTTTTGTTAAGTAGAAGTATTTTGATAAGTGTCTTGAAGTGTTTCAAAAGTGTATGAATACATATTAAAACACTGCATGTATATACATTTTGACTGAGTCGTTAAGTCATCGTTAGTCGTTACATGTAAATGTTGATTTGAAACCTTTAAGTTAACGATCATGTTAAATGTTTTTAACCCAATGTTTATTATATCTAATGAGATGTTAAATTATTACATTATCATGATATTATGATATATTAATATATCTTAGTATGATATATATACAGTTAAATGTTGTTACAACGATAATCGTTACATATATGTCTCGTTTCGAAATCATTAAGTTAGTAGTCTTGTTTTTACATATGTAGTTCATTGTTAATACAATTAATGACATGTTTACTTATCATTTATCATGATTAAACATAATGTATCAATATCTCAATATGATTCATATATATTTAGTAAGACGTTGTTATAACGATAATCGTTATATATACCGTTTCGAGTTTCTTAATTCAATAAACCAATTTTATGTATATAACTCATTGTTAAAATACTTAATGAGATACTTACTTATCATAATATCATGTTAACTATATATATAATCATATATATGTCATCATATAGTTTTTACAAGTTTTAACGTTCGTGAATCACCGGTCAACTTGGGTGGTCAATTGACTATATGAAACCTATTTCAATTAATCAAGTCTTAACAAGTTTGATTGCTTAACATGTTGAAAACATTTAATCATGTAAATAACAATTTCATTTAATATATATAAACATGGAAAATTTCGGGTCACTACAACCGACATTAACTTTAATGCATATAGAATATCCCCCGCATACTCGCAAGTATGTCATATACTGGCAATCGCAATCACCATTTAATCGAAGTACTAAAGTCATCCATAACCTGAATGGGGGTTATTAGGCCCAATAGATCTATCTTTAGGATTCGCATCAATTAGGGGCCATTTCCCTAATTCTTAGGTTACCAGACTTGAAGGGGCGATATTCAGTTTAATAATCCAACCATAGAATGTAGTTTCGCGTACTTGTGTCTATTTTGTAAAATATTTATAAAACTGCATGTATTCTCATCCCAAAAATATTAGATTTTAAAAGTGGGACTATAACTCACTTTCACAGATTATCAATTCATCAAGAATTTGACTTGGCCACGGGTCGATTCACGAACCTATAACAAATATATACATATATATCAAAGTATGATCGAAATATATTCACAACATTTTTTATTACGTGTTGACGATTTAAGTTGTTAAGTTAGCAGTCCAACGTTAGAAGTCCACAATTAGTAGTCCACAGTTAGTAGTACATAAATAAATTAACATATGCATATTATCTCGATCAATCCACGACCCAGTGTATACATGTCTCAGACTCGATCATAACTCAAGATATATATATTATTTTAGAATCAACCTCAACCCATTATATGCTAACTCGAGAATTACCGCATATAGTGTCTTACGGTTATTCCAAAATAATATATATAGATGATGTCAATATGATATGTCAAAACATTGTATACGTGTCTATGGTCTATCAAGGTATATATATATAGAATATAGTATAAGTTAGTTAGGATATGGTTAGTATAGATTTGTTATAAAAAATTTCGTAGCTAATACTAGTAATTTTTCCCAATTTTGTTTTACCCACCATTTCTTCGTTACAAATCCGTTTTAAGTGAATCAAATTGCTATGGCTTCGTATCGAACCAAAAATTAATAATTTAAATAGAAAAAGTATAGGTTTATAGTCCAAAATACAGGTTACAAGTCGTTTTTGAAAGAGGTAGTCCTTTCCGTCGAAAGAACGACATCTTGATGACCATTTTTAAAAACATACTTCCACTTTGAGTTTAACCATGATTTTTGGATATAGTTTCATGTTCATAAGAAATATCATTTTCCCAGAAGAACAACTTTTAAATCAAAGATTATCATAGTTTTTAATTATCCAACCCAAAACAGCCCCCGGTTTAACTACGACGGCGTATGTCCGGTTTTACGGTGTTCTTTGCGGTTCCAAGTTTTAAATCATTATGTTAGCATATCATATATATATATATATATAAAATATGTGTTTAGTTGATTTTATAAGGTAAGTTAGAAGGATTAACTTTATTTGCAAACAAGTTTAGAATCAACTAAACTATGTTCTAGTGATTACAAGTTTAAATCTTCGAATAAGATAGTTATATATATATGAATTGAATGATGTTATGAACATCATTACTACCTCAAGTATAGTAGGTAAACCTACTGAAAATGATGAGAAAATAACTTGAGCTTCAAAGGATCTTTAATGGCTTGGAAGTTCTTGAAGTAGAATCATGACATGAAAACAAGTTCAAGTAAAATTACTACTTGAATTAAGATAGTTATGTTTATAGAAATTGAACCAAAGCTTGAATATCATTCTTACCTTTGATTTAGAATGAAAACCAACTGAGATTAACAAAAGTTTCTTGGTCTTGGATGATTACTTGGAATGGATTTGAAAGCTTGGAAGTAATCTAGCAAGTTTGAAAGATTTCTTGAAGTGTTCTTGAATGGTTATTTCTATGATGATTAAAGCTTGTAATTGAAGCTAAAAGATGGTGAAAATGCTTGGAGATGATCAAGTATGATGTTAGGAGTATTTTGAGAGAGAACTTGGAGTGTAAGTATGAGAAAATGGAATGGGAAAATGAGGTGAAATCATAAAAACGCGATTACTTGTTATAAAGAAAAAAAAAAGATCCTTAAGTTTGTTTCTAGCTCATTAGTCATACTAGATGTTAAATGGTTGGTTCCCACATGTTTCGTAATCATTTAAGACTGCTAAGGAGTATATTTTTATGTGTATATACCAATAGTATATACATCTAGAAGCTGGGTATAATACGATTACAATACTTGAATGAATACGAGTAGAATTGTTGATGAAAACGAATGGGAATGTAAGTGTAAGCTTTTTTGTTAAATAGAAGTACTTTGATATGTATCTTAAAGTCTTTCAAAAGTGTATTGGTACATCTTAATACACTACATGTTTATACATTTTAACTGAGTCGTTAAGTCATCGCTAGTCGTTACATGTACGTGTTGTTTCGGAACCTTTAAGTTAACGATTTTGTTAAATGTAATTAATCTCATTGTTATTATATCTAATGAGATGTTAAATTGTTACATTATCATGATAACATGATGTACTATATATCATAATATGATATATAAATATTAAGACGTTATTACAACGATAATCGTTACGTATAGATTTCGTTTTGAATTTCTTAAGTTAGTAGTCTTGTTTTATGTATAAAGTTCATTGTTAATATACATAATGAGATACTTAATTATTATTTCATCATGTTAAACATATATATATGTTATTATATATAATATCATGTCATATACAAGTTATAACGTTCGTGAATCATCGGACAAACTGGGTGGTCAAACGTTAACACAAAATCCGTTTCAATTAATTAAGTCTTAACAAGTTTGATTGCTTAACATGTTGGAAACATTTAATCATGTAAATATAGATATCATATAATATATAATCATGGAAAAGTTCGGGTCACTACAAGAAACAGAAAGAATGGGTGTAGCAAGAGGAACAAAGTAGTAGTATAACTCGATCACATAGCTCGATCACAGTGTGGTGCTGGTTCGATGGTGATTACTATGGTGGAGAATGGGATAGTGAAAGACAATGGTTGAGGTAATTCACCGGTGGTTAATGGTTGTGCAAGAAAGTTGAGGGTTGATCGGGTGTTTGATTATCTATATATGTATCTATGTATATATATAGTCATATTACATATTCTAAACAAGTAAACACGGACAAACACAGTATTAATTATAATATTAATTAAGTTCTCAATTTGTGGAATGTGAAATGAAACAAACAGAAAGCAGAGAAAAAGAATTTGTAGTGCTAGTGATGTTTTTGTTTTTTTTTCTCCTCAATGGTACGTATATATATATATATATATATATATATATATATATATATATATATATATATAATGTAGTGGAGGAATAAAGAGGTCAATCAACACAGTAATTCTCATATCAATCAATCAATTATGCAGGGGATTTTAAATATAATATAGTTTTAGATATGAACGTGTGAATTGTTAGCCGTCGTCTACTATTTCATTCACAGATTGAAATTCGTGCTCATTGATCATCAGTGGCGGATAAAGGTCTTGGAAAAATCCCAAAGTTTTACTTTAATTATCTTTATTTATTTCAGTCATTATGGTAAAAATAATCGGCCATTATTTGTTTAAAATTATTAAATAAAAATTAAATTAATTATTAGCCCCCAACTACAAGTAAAATATAATAAGTGTTAAAACTTAATAAATAGATTCTAAATATATATTTAATAAAGCTATAATTTATATGACTTCTTTTTGGATCACCGTTTATTTAAAAATCACATAAGTTCGAATTAAACTTCTCTAAATAATAATTGAAACGTCCATCGAGTATTACAATTATTAAATAATTATATTTGATATACTATTTATATATATATATATATATAGATTTATTTTCATAACAATTTAATTTCTGTTATTTATTTTACGCACTTTATTTATCGTCATTTAAATATTGTTATTTACGCATTTTAAATATCAGGACACATATGCAATGTTTTGACATATCATATCGACGTCATCTATATATATTATTTGGAATAACCATAGACACTCTATACGCAGTAATGCTCGAGTTAGCTATACAGGGTTGAGGTTGATTTAAAAATATATATTTACTTTGAGTTGTGATCGAGTCTGAGACATGTATATAATGGGTCACGACACGTATTAATTAATTCAAATATTATATATTAAACTATATATGAATTTTTGAACTACTAATTGTGGACTACTAACTGTGGACTAATAACATTGGACAATTAAAATGAATTAAAATATTGATTATAACATATGAAACTAAATATTTTTTCAAGTTTGCCACTTGATTTCATCTTAAATCTCATTTGTATCTTGACGATTACAATCTGTGTTCAAACATTTCATGATTCTTGAAAACACCTCAATCAAGAGGATGAACCAAGCACACTTCATCTATAGAAGAAAAGATTGATACATATAGTTATACACCTGAAAAACACTCGAAACCTGAGTAAACGTTTGACACGTATCTGTGATAGCTCCTTTGGCATTGTTATTACCGAAAATAACATTGCAATTCTTTTTCAAATTAGCCAATTTTATCACAGCTCCAATAAATCAACTTCAATTTTTCATTTGAATAAACATTATTATAAAGATTACCCCTTCATCATTGTTACTGGAGAACCGTTTATATTCCACCACATTAGTAGTAAGCTTACCAACAACTTTGTTGATCTTTGACTTTCCGAAAAATCATTATATTTATCGAAACTCCATCATGTGTTCATCTGCATCTTATAACGAGAATTGCCATACCAATTACTGAGAATCAGCAATCAGTATTTTGAATCTCGCAGTGTATCTACATCAACAGTTATATGTATACATATAACATTTATCTCTTAGAATTATGATCTTCCATTCTGAAATTTTGAAAAGCACCCAGTCTACGAATTAATACTCCAAATTTTGAGAAAGCTGAATGAAGCAGCAGAAACTATAGACAAATCACAAAGACTAAATCTGCCTTCAAAGAATCCTGATGATTCTATTTCTGATGAAATTTTTAGCGAATACCTTACTTCTTAATTGCCTTAAATCATTGTGAATAAATTTCTTCATCACCATATGATTCTAAAATTCTAAGATATCATCGTAACTTTCATTATAAATATCCTCGATATTTCTGAATATATTTTCATAACTATTCCTATTTGAAATTGTTCATTTATTCACCTTATCAGTGTTACATCAGAAAGGAAACTCTTTTCGTTTCTAAATTCTGAAGAAAAAAAATTCGAATTTAAAATATGAATGTTTTTGAAGTAGTGTTGTGAACTAAAGCATGAGTTAGTATAATGTAATGACACTTGATCAACGTGATTATATTACATTAAGTCATGCTGAGTTTCTAATAGAACATGATGATTCACAGACCCTACCGTCATCAGGTGCCATATTACACGACTCTTACATTCTATCTAATCTATAAACATATCAAGAACATATTTTCTTGATAGTCCTATCTTTTCCCTTGAATTCTGGTAATTTGACAAGTCAGATTGTGCTATTACCATTTCTTCTTAGAACATTAACTCCGTTCATTCCGAAACTCATATCTACGAATTCTGGACCATTATTCGCTTGACTTAAAGTTGGGAAGAGAAAACAAAAGGATGGAACTTCAAAATATAAAGGAAACGAAGGGGGTGGATATATAGTAAAATATTCGACAGAGCAATCAAAACAGATTATCGCATTTAATCAAAGTGGACCCGAATTTCCTTAATTACCGAAAAATCAAATCTTATTACGAATATTTCCTCTAAATCCCTTGAATTCCGGAAATCAATAGTGACTACGTCACTAATTAAGACGAACGTACATTTATTCATTTCACTCTTTCGTGATAACTTCACTCGTATTCTTCGAGTAATCAAATTATTTTATCCATATTACTCTATGGTAATAAAACTCTATTTATCAACTCATATTCGTTATGAAAACATTTTTATTGTTAGCTATGACGACCTCGATCAAATTTCGGGACGAAATTTCTTTAACCAGTATTTACTGTGACGACCCAAAAATTTCCGACCAAATTTAAAATTGATCTTTATATAATTTCGACACGATAAGCAAAGTCTGATAGGTTGAGTCTCAAAATTTTTGAACTATTTATATGGATTCAGTTAACCTTTGACTATTCCCGACGATTCACGAACAATTTGTTTGTAAATAAAAATGTAACTAACTATATATATATAGAAATATAACTAACTATATATATATATATATATATATATATATATATATATATATATATATATATATATATATATGATAATTAAAGATTATAAAATATAATTTAAACATTAGAAATTAAATGTGTAAAATAAGATACAAGATAATCAAGTGTAATGAATCAATATATAAATATGTATGATTTTTCTGTATTATTATTTTTATATGTATAATGTAATATATATATATATATAAGATATGAATAATCAATATATGTTATTATATATAGTAGATAGATGTTAAATATTACATAGTTAATAATGTAAAATCTAAACATATTAAAATTACTTATAAGTTTAAATATAATTTCTATACTAGTATTATTTACATTAAAATAAATATTAATATTAACATCAGTATTAATAAAATTATATATAAAAATGAAATTTGATATGTATAAATTATTATATTGTTATTATTAATATTAGTAATATCATTTATAATATTAATGTTAATATAACTAGTAGCATTATTAGTATCATCAATAAGATTATTATTATCATTTTATTAATTAAATTTATTAAACGTATCATTATTATTAGTATAAATATTATCATATTATTTTTTTTACCATTTATTATTACTAGTTTCTTTATCAGAAATAATATTATTATTAGTATTATTAATGGTATTAATATATTTATACTTGTTAATTATCAAAATTTACAAATTATACATATACATATACAAAATATAGTAATATACATAAATACAGATAATTACGTACTTATACATATAGGAATCAAAATCAGTTTCCTATTATTATCTAAACTGTGTATTTTGTCTGCTAGATATCTGTAAATTGTACGAATCAGTTTGCTATCACTCTCAGCTCTATTTTCTTTTCCTGTCTTCTTGCTCTTATGGTAATTCTGTGTCGACATCTCGTTTGGCTATAAAACAAACAACAATCTTTTCATATTGGAAGAAGTCCTTCGAGTTCCTCCACCAACGATATCAAATAGATGTATTCATTTATCTGGAAATAAAGAAACAGAAAATTTGTACGAAAAGTGTTAGCTTTCACTATCTGTTAAATTATTTACCTATCCTTTTTCTTCATGGTTGAAATTTCCTGTCCTTCCTGTTTGATTCTTGTTACACGTCCAAATCCCTTCACAATGCAAAAAAATCGATCATATCAACTTTACTAAGCTCAAATTATACGATTACTAACATTATATAAGACTATTCTCTTCTGCAATTCGGAAAGAAAATTAGAAAATAAATAGGAACCAAAACCATTCTCTCTATAAAATTGATTATGAATCACCCGCATTGATTCATCATTTTTCGAACTCACTTTCCTTCATGTGTTATAATTCAAACAAACACCCGAACCTCACCTCGATAATATATAAACATATACATATACATACATATAGAAACACGAACCTTTCTATTGTGTTCTGTTTAAATACCAACCGTTATAACAAACCTCAAAACACCACTTTTATTTCCGTTTCATGCTACACGAATATCTTCTTCTGTTTCCCGTTTCCATTCCAGTGAACCATTTAAACCACCACCTTATAACCTTAGATCATGCCAGACAACCACCAAACCGAAATCAAGATTATTTTTTTTTTGTTTTTCCCTTGTGAACACACAACACACAAGACCCAAACCATCATATATTTTTTTTCTGTTTTCAGTTGCAAACACCACCAACATCGAACCATTATTATTCGGCTGCTACTGTTTTTCTATTTCATTCCAACATCACGATCAAACACTTGTAAACTTTTATTTTCTGCAATTCTTCTGTTTTCTACCGAGCTAAACCACCAATAAATCATTTGCTACAGCTCCTGTGTAAGTTTATGTTGGAAAAACCGCTGATGCAGTTTCTTTTCTTTTTGATTTCTGATCAAATAAAAGACTGCTTTTATAAGAATAATACTCCTTGCTTTGGCCGACAAAACCCCATCATAACAAACCCACTTGCCCCATAATCGATGGATACAACCTTTATTGTATTATATTGGTTTATGGTAGGGTCAAAACCTATACAATCACCCACTACCGAATAAATTATTGTTGGAACTATATTCCTATTGAATCCACTATCGAAACCTATTATAACCACTACTATAATGGGTTATTTGTGTTCCAGTCGACTTCAACATATACCACAGCTGCATCCTATTTCACTTTCGTATAATATAATCCAAATCAACTTAGGTTTATTTTAAAAACTGGGCCTTGACATCTCTAATGCTACTATCGGGCTAATAGATATCATTCAAACGTTGATATGTTCCATTAGATAATGGGCCGTTCGTGTAAGGCTAAGCCCAATAGATATTGGGTCAATTATCTTTTTGCTGCTACGTTTATTTCTGTTTTCAAATGAGTCATAATGAGACGAGTTGATGATGATGAGTTGGTGACGGGTACAATGATAAATGATGATGATGATGATGAGGTGATACTTTGATGATTAGTGAAGACAGACGAGAATGGGGATAGTGATAGGTAAAACGATGATGATGATTATGGTTATAAGTTATATGTTTTATGATTATAATTATGATTATGATTATGATGGATGAAATAGATAAAGATATAGATAATAATATAACGATGATAGTGATCTTTTGGAATTAGGGTTAAGTGATGTTAAGTCGATGATGATGATGGTAATTAAAGATATAGATGAATGATGATGATAGAATATGGTGATAATGATTTCCAGTTAGTTGCAATTTTGATGAAGAAGAGAAACAGAAATAATATGCTAAACATAAATAGATTTCGCAATATATCAGAAAGACAGAGATGGATGAGTGGTTTGGGTGTGTTGTGATAAGCGAGAGGTCTCGGGTTCGAGCCTAGGCAAGGTCACTATTTTTTTAGGCAAATTTTATGAGGTAGTTTTCATTATTATTATTATTATTATTATTATTATTATTATTATTATTATTATTATTATTATTATTATTATTATTATTATTATTATTATTATTATTATTATTATTATTATTATTATTATTATTATTATTATTATTATTATTATTATTATTATTATTATTATTGTTATAGTTATGTTAGATATTATTATTATTACCATTATCATTAGATTAGTGTTATAATTATTATTTTTAATAAACAAATAAAAATCATATTAAAATATATTTTACATCTATATTAATATTATATACTGTTGTTTAATAAAATGTTGTTATAACTAAGTTACAAATAATATATATATATATATATATATATATATATATATATATATATATATATATATATATATATATATATAACAATGGAAATAATATATATTATTAATATCAATACATAACTTGCTCGATTACGATTACATGCTTTAATATATATATATAAATGATATAGGTTCGCGAATCCGAGGTCAACCCTGCATTGTTCAATATCGTCATATGTATTTTTACTATAAAATACAGTATTGTGAGTTTCATTTACTCGCTTTTTAAATACTTTTGCAATATATATATTTTTGGGACTGAGAATACATGCGCTTTTATAAATGTTTGACGAAATAGACACAAGTAATCGAAACTACATTATATGGTTGAACGATCGAAATTGAATATGCCCCATTTAGTCTGGTAATCTAAGAATTAGGGAACTGGCCCCTAATTGACGCGAATCCTAAAGATAGATCTATCGGGCCCAACAAGCACCATCCATTGTTGCGGATGCTTTAGTACTTTGAAATTTATCATGTCTGAAGGATGTCCTAGAATGATGGGGATATTCTATATGCATCTTGTGAATGTCAATTACCAGGTGTTCAATCCATATGAATGATTTTTATCTCTATGCAGTTTGCGAAATGCCTGATATGAGAATGATGTTTATGAAAAATGAAATCTTGTGGTCTATTATATTATTGGAAATGATTGATTATGATAAACTAATGAACTCACCAACCTTTTAGTTGACACTTGAAAGCATGTTTATTCTCAGGTATAAAAGAAATCTTCCGCTGTGCATTTGCTCATTTAGAGATATTATTTGGAGTCATTCATGACATATTTAAAAAGACATTACATTCGAGTCATTGAGTTCATCCAGATTATTATTACGTCATTGATAGTTTGATATATTATGAAATGGTATGCATGCCTGTCAACTTTCGATGAAATGAAAGTTTGTCTTTTAAAAACGAATGCAATGTTTGTAAAATGTATCATATAGAGGTCAAATACCTCGCGATGTAACCAAATGTAATGTATTCGTCCAGATGGATTAGGACGGGTCGTTAAAGTTGGTATCAGAGCGGTGGTCTTAGCGAACCAGGTCTTGCATTAGTGTGTCTAACTGATAGTTGTTTAGATGCATTAGTGGGTCTGAACTTCGACCGTGTCTGCATGTGAAAAGTTTTGCTTATCATTTTGTGTCGAAAATTACTTGCTTATCATCCTTAAAGTCTAGACATGTCTTACTGCGTCTATTGCATAGATAGTGTATAGATAAATTCGTATCTTAGCGTATCTGTTACTGTAAACTTTGCCTGGCAGCTTATAAAGATTCCTCTTTAACTTATGGGATCTTGGTATTCTATATACATATGAAAATTATGTGTTTCTAAGTCCTATAATCTATCTCATATCAAAAATCAATTCCCTGATCGTGTGAAATGGATCCTTCAACTAGTTCCAGTTCCTCGGATTCCAACAGCTATTCCGATATGCATTTCTACACGAGCTCCGATCGCAGTATAACCGGAATGGATCAACTAGTTAGTCATCTTCAGTTCTTGATGAATTGGGGATGAGTTCATAGTCGACTTAATCAACAGAAACGAGAAGAAGGTAATTCCTTTCCACCAACCAAATTTCCCTCTTGGCGAAGAACCTGAAACACTTACCGACGAACCTGTTCGGGACACCATTTGTACTCTCATTTCCAGAGTATCTCGTCATGATTATATACTATCTCAAATTCTAGATCTTATTCATCCGCTTGTTCTGACCGACAATCATCCCGGAATAATAGAAGAAGTCAACGAACTTCGTGCTCGAGTAATCAATTTGGAAAATATGGTGCAAAATTTACCAGCTTCAGCAACATCACCGATATCAACAGTACCATTACCACCACCAACAGCCACATCCGCATCCGCATCCCATACCTCAACATCACAACCTGTTCCACGAGCATCAACATCATACGCACCATAGATACCAAGGAGTACCAACAACAATGAACGACAAAGTATTGATTCATAACTTCATTGAAGAAATATTCAGCGAAGAATATGTGGTTTCTAAAAGTTTTAGAGAATTACTTATTCAAGCTCAAATCGAAAAGCAAATGAGATTAATATTATATTAATTCATTAAATCCATGATTACATCTGAAGAAAATATATATGTAAGTATATTTTCATAAAGATTGTAACTAAAAATTCTTTCGTACAAACTGTTAATGGTGAAAATATTTTAATGGGTAGGTAATACCCGAGGAATATTTAGATTTCACATTAATAAGTTACACTATACATTCTTCGAATCTGATTCAACAGTCATTTACTATCATCCACAGATATACGGATCCGTTCACTACAGAATAACCATTTTCATTCAATTTCATATTTAGATTTTGACTTATCAGAATCCAACAAGTGGCATAATGAAGAAAACATTGGACAAAAAATAAAATTTGTTAGAAACAAACAAATTAACTATGAGAAATTTTGGTTAGAATCCATGCTAACAATATCCTAGCTAACTGTACCTAGCGAACTGTTCCTAATATCCTATTACATTTTAATTATCGCAATTTATTTATCGTAATTTATTTATCATAATTTTAATTCTCGTAATTTTATTTATCGTCATTTAATTTCTGTTATTTATTTTACGCACTTTATTTATCGTCATTTAAATACTGTTATTTACGCATTTTAAATATCGGGACACATATACAATGATTTGACATATCATATCGACGTCATCTATATATATTATTTGGAATAACCATAGACACTCTATATGCAGTAATGCTCGAGTTAGCGATTCAGGGTTGAGGTTGATTCTAAAATAATATATATACTTTGAGTTGTGATCTAGTCTGAGACATGTATATAATGGGTCACGTGTGACGACCCAGAAATTTCCGACCAAATATAAACTTAACTTCATATGATCTCGATACGATAAGCAAAGTCTGTAATGTTGAGTCTTAAAATTTTTGAACTGTTTAGATGGGTTCATTTACCTTTTGACTACTCCCGACGATTCACGAACAATTATGTGTAAATGATTTTGTATATATATATATATATATATATATATATATATATATATATATATATATATATATATATATATATATATATATAAAAATAAAAGTGTATATATACTATTTTGAATTAATAAAATACACTTTAATCAATTGGAATTAAAAATGAAAAAATAATGTACAGAATAATTAAGTTATTATTAAAATGAATATATATATATGATTTCTATATATTGTAATGTTTGAATATTAAATATTCAATGTATGTTATTATATATATTACATAATTAATAATATATAATATAATATTAATATAATAAGTTTAATTATAAGTTAAATTATAATTTTTATATTAATATTATTTTACTTTCAATATTAGCATCTATATTAGTATTATTATTTTAAATATATGATAAAAAGATATGAAAGTGAGTATATATATAAATTTTTATAATAATATTATTATTATTATTAATATTATTATAATTATAATAGCATTATCATTAGTATCGTTTATCATTTTTGCTATTACTAGTAAAAATCATCATTTTTATTAAAATTATTAATATAATATTATAAATAAAAATAATAATAATACAATTTATTATGGTTGACATTAATAATAGTATTTTTTTTTATTATTATTATTAGTATTTTTGTTATCATTAAATATTAATAGTATTATTATTATTAATATATTTATTATTTATAAATTATTAATATTTAATATTAAATATAATAAAAACAGATAAAGGTGTACAATCAATTAAATGTCTATATCTGTATTTTTCAACCCACTCGTGAACTTTTGTCTGCTCCATTCCCTCATCACCAATCCATAATCAATTATATATGAGATCATTCCAATTCATTCATGATATAATTCAAAACACGAATCCTTAATTTACTCATAACTTAACTGATCACAGTCTTTTATTAAAAAAAATCAAATAATAAATTAAACCTCGAGCATTATCCATCTCAATTATTAAAATCATCAATTCATGAATCTAAACACAAACTGATATCGAATTCCTGATCATTATCCTAAATCAAACACTTACACACTTTCGGATTAGATTTACATCAACAGTTTCAATGAAATTGGAATCGTGTTCTTCATTATTAGAAACTTCAAATCGTTTTGACCTCTGGAACGATTCAGAATGACTTAGAAAAAAATCTAATAATGCAGATGTATTCTAAATGTTATCGTGGAGCTATCTGCACGTTTACATTTCCTAATTCAACGAATTGAATCTAAATTCGAAAAGTCAAAGATTGTTCTTCATCGGTCAACGAATCAATTGAAGGGATTCTGTAAATTTTAGGATCAAACACTGATCAACGAGTATCAACAGAGCATTGTTTAAGTGTGTCAGCGGGTTTGCGAGAGGTCTCGGGTTCGAGTCTGGTTCATGACATAATTTTTTTTTTTAAAAAGCCTTGGAAGGTAGTTTTCTATATCAAAACTATTATTATTATTCTTATTATTATTATTCTTATATAAGTATTATTGTTATTAGTATTATTATTAGTATTAGGACTAGTAATATAAGTATTATTAAATATCATTATTATTACTACAATTATTATTGTTATGATAAAATGATAATAACTCTATTAGGAATTGATTAAGTATAAATGTAATATTATGAACGAGATTGTGATATTATAAGATTATAAGCATTATGAATTGGTTACGAATATAATTAAGACTATGTGTCAGATTATAAAATATTATAAAACATTTAAGATTTAGAACATGAATATGGTTATGATATAAAAATAATAATAGTTATGAACTTTTTAACAAAGTATTATAATTATTAACATAATTATAATCATTAATCATATCATTATTATTATTATTATTATTAATATCCTTATATGTATTGTTATTATTATAATTTTTATCATTTAGATCATTAATATTATGATGAAAATAATAAAAGCTACTATTACTTATATTAATGTTAGTACTAGTGTCATTTTTTTTTGAATTATTATTATTATTAAGCATTATAATTAAAATTTTCATGATTATAAATACAAGTATGAATATTATTATTTTTATCACTAGTAGTTGTGTTATTATTATTATGATTAGGATTATTATTATTAATATTATTATTATGAAAATAATATGAGTTATCATTATTTTCATTAATATTAGTATTAATATCACTTTTGTAATTACTAGTATTATTAATATTATTACTAAACAAAAGTATTATTATTAACAATATCATTATTATTATTAATATTATCATTTTTAATCAAGTTATTATTATTATTAGTAGTAAATCATCATTATCAAAACTATCATTTTTTTTAAACAAATAAATATTTTTGTACATAAAACATACTTACTACATATACTATAAATATATTAATATTCCATATAGCTATATGTATAAAAATCATATTAACATTACTTATATAAAAATTTACATACAACAAATTAAGTATTTTTTTAATATAATCCTAAATATATATAGATATTAATATAACTATATTAATCACTTTAAATACATATATAAGATAAATACGTAAAACATATAATTTAAGATATAACATAAAGTATATGTTTTTAAATGAAATCTAGTATAAATCTTATATAACTATAAAATATATATATATAAATAGTATATATTAATAAATGAAATTATGATATTTCTATTATATGTTTTAATAGAAATGCAATTAATATAGGTTCGTGAATCCGAGGCCAACCTTACACTTGTTCAGTGCCGTCATATGTATTTTTACTACAAAATACAGTATGATGAGTTTCATTTGCTCCATTTTTAAATGCTTTTGCAATATATATTTTTTTGGACTGAGAATACATGTGCTGCTTTATAAATGTTTTACGAAATAGACACAAGTAATCGAAACTACATTCTATGGTTGGATTATCGAAATCGAATATCACCCCTTTAGCTTGGTAGCCTAAGAATTAGGGAACAGTACCCCTAATTGACGCGAATCCTAAAGATAGATCTATGGGCTTAACAAACCCCATCCGGGTTACGGATGCTTTAGTACTTCAATTATTATACAGATGAGAGGATTCTGTTATACAGACAAGAGGATTCTGTTTTGGGGATATTCTATATGTATTATGTTAATGTCGGTTACCAGGTGTTCACCATATGAATTATTTTACCTATAAGCAGACGAGAGGATTCTGCTATGGGAATTATATTTATAAAATGAAAATCTTGTGGTCTATTATATTATTGGAAATGATTGAATATGATAAACTAATGAACTCACCAACCTTTTGGTTGACACTTTAAAGCATGTTTATTCTCAGGTATGAAAGAAATCTTCTGCTGTGCATTTGCTCATTTTAGAGATATTACTTGGAGTCATTCATGACATATTTCAAAAGACGTTGCATTCGAGTCATTGAGTTCATCAAGATTATTATTAAGTCAATTATAGTTGGATATATTATGAAATGGTATGCATGCTGTCAACTTTCGCTGTAATGAAAGTTTGTCTTTTTAAAAACGAATGTGATGTTTGTAAAATGTATCATATAGAGGTCAAGTACCTCGCGATGTAACCAAATGTAATGTATTCATCCAGATGGATTAGGACGGGTCATTAAAGTTGGTATCAGAGCGGTGGTCTTAGCGAACCAGGTCTTGCATTAGTGTGTCTAACTGATAGTTGTTTAGATGCATTATGTAGTGACCCGAACTTTTCCATGTTTATATATATTAATTGAGATTGATATTTACATGATTAAATGTTTCCAACATGTTAATCAATCAAACTTGTTAAGACTTGATTAATTGAAATATGTTTCATATAGACAATTGACCACCCAAGTTGACCGGCGATTCGATAAGTAAGTATCTCAATAAGTATATTAACAATGAGTTATATACATATAAACAAGACTACTAACTTAAGGATTTCGAAACGAGACATATATGTAACGATTATCGTTGTAACGCCATTTAAATGTATATATATCATATTAATATATATTAATATATCATAATATCATGATAATATAATAATTTAACATCTCATTAGATATAATAAACAATGGGTTAACAACATTAATTGAGATCGTTAACTTAAAGGTTTCAAAACAACACTTACATGTAACGACTAACGATGACTTAACGAATCAGTTAAAATGTATATACATGTAGTGTATTTAGATGTATTAAAATACTTTTGAAAGACTTCAAGACATATATCAAAACACTCATACTTAACGAAAATGGTTACAGTTACTTTCCCATTCTTTTCTTTCATCAAGAATTCTAGTCGTATTCTTACCCGTATTATACACAGCTTCAAAACGTACTTACTATGGGTATATACCAATAGGAACTAGCATGGGATTCCACTCTTGATTATGTCATGTATTACTAATCAATTTTAACTTCTACCATGAGCTAGTCAACTAACTAGAACTCCTTTTAACCCCACTCACCACTCACCAATTACCACTCATCATTCACTCCATTTCACTTCCAATTCCCTTTCTAATTCTCTCTCAACACACACACACACTATTATGAACGTATTTTTCCAGTAGTTAATCATCATCTTCATCAAAAATCACTTCAAGAATCAAGCTATAATCATCATAGGAAGAACACTTCAAGAACACTTCAAAAATCCCTTCAAGTTTACTAATTTACTTCCAAGCTTTCTAATCCATTCCAAGTAATCATCTAAGATCAAGAAACCTTTGTTATATACAGTATGTTATCTTTCTTATTCAAGGTAATATTCATATTCAAACTTTGATTCAATTTCTATAACTATAAACTATCTTAATTCGAGTAAAAATCTTACTTGAACTTGTTTTTGTGTCATGATCCTACTTCAAGAACTTTCAAGCCATCCAAGATCCTTTGAAGCTAGATCATTTCTTGTCACTTCCAGTAGGTTTACCTACTAAACTTTAGGTAGTAATGATGTTCATAACATCATTCGATTCATATATATAAAACTATCTTATTCGAATGTTTAAACTCGTAATCACTAGAACATAGTTTAGTTAATTCTAAACTTGTTCGCAAACAAAAGTTAATCCTTCTAACTTGACTTTTAAAATTAACTAAACACATGTTCTATATCTATATGATATGCTAACTTAATGATTTAAAACCTGGAAACACGAAAAACACCGTAAAACCGGATTTACGCCGTCGTAGTAACACCGCGGGCTGTTTTGGGTTAGTTAATTAAAAACTATGATAAACTTTGATTTAAAAGTTGTTATTATGAGAAAATGATTTTTATTATGAACATGAAACTATATCCAAAAATTATGGTTAAACTCAAAGTGGAAGTATGTTTTCTAAAATGGTCATCTAGACGTCGTTCTTTCGACTGAAATGACTACCTTTACAAAAACGACTTGTAACTTATTTTTCCGACAATAAACCTATACATTTTCTGTTTATATTCATAAAATAGAGTTCAATATGAAACCATAGCAATTTGATTAACTCAAAACGGATTTAAAATGAAGAAGTTATGGGTAAAACAAGATTGGATAATTTTTCTCATTTTAGCTACGTGAAAATTGGTAACAAATCTATTCCAACCATAACTTAATCAACTTGTATTGTATATTATGTAATCTTGAGATACCATAGACACGTATACAATGTTTCGACCTATCATGTCGACACATCTATATATATTTCGGAACAACCATAGACACTCTATATGTGAATGTTGGAGTTAGCTATACAGGGTTGAGGTTGATTCCAAAATATATATAGTTTGAGTTGTGATCAATACTGAGATACGTATACACTGGGTCGTGGATTGATTCTAGATAATATTTATCGATTTATTTCTGTACATCTAACTGTGGACAACTAGTTGTAGGTTACTAACGAGGACAGCTGACTTAATAAACTTAAAACATCAAAATATATTAAAAGTGTTGTAAATATATTTTGAACATACTTTAATATATATGTATATATTGTTATAGGTTCGTGAATCAACAGTGGCCAAGTCTTACTTCTCGACGAAGTAAAAATTTGTGAAAGTGAGTTATAGTCCCACTTTTAAAATCTAATATTTTTGGGATGAGAATACATGCAAGTTTTATAAATGATTTACAAAATAGACACAAGTACGTGAAACTACATTCTATGGTTGAATTATCGAAATCGAATATGCCCCTTTTTATTAAGTCTGGTAATCTAAGAATTAGGGAATAGTCACCCTAATTGACGCGAATCCTAAAGATAGATCTATTGGGCCTAACAAACCCCATCCAAAGTATCGGATGCTTTAGTACTTCGAAATTTATATCATATCCGAAGGGTGTCCCGGAATGATGGGGATTTTCTTATATATGCATCTTGTTAATGTCGGTTACCAGGTGTTCACCATATGAATGATTTTTATCTCTATGTATGGGATGTATATTGAAATATGAAATCTTGTGGTCTATTGTTACAATTTGATATATATAGGTTAAACCTATAACTCACCAACATTTTTGTTGACGTTTAAAGCATGTTTATTCTCAGGTGAATACTAAGAGCTTTCGCTGTTGCATACTAAAATAAGGACAAGATTTGGAGTCCATGTTTGTATGATACTGTGTAAAAACTGCATTCAAGAAACTGATTTCGATGTAACATATTTGTATTGTAAACCATTATGTAATGGTCGTGTGTAAACAGGATATTTTAGATTATCATTATTTGATAATCTACGTAAAGCTTTTTAAACCTTTATTTATGAAATAAAGGTTATGGTTTGTTTTAAAAATGAATGCAGTCTTTGAAAAACGTCTCATATAGAGGTCAAAACCTCGCAACGAAATCAATTAATATGGAACGTTTTTAATCAATAAGAACGGGACATTTCAGTTGGTATCAGAGCGTTGGACTTAGAGAACCAGAATTTTGCATTAGTGTGTCTTATCGAGTTTGTTAGGATGCATTAGTGAGTCTGGACTTCGACCGTGTTTACTTGAAAAATGACTGCTTAACAAATTTTGTTGGAAACTGTATATTTTTAACATGTGAATATTATGTGATATATTAATCTCTTAACGCGTTTGATATTATGTGATAGATGTCTACCTCTAGAACAAGTCCCATTTACTCACCTAATAATAATGAAGAGTCAAATGTAAATTGGAATGATTCGTGGACTGATTCACAAGTTCCCGAAGAGGAACCGGAAGAAGAGTCGGAACCGGAAGAAGAATCGGAACCGGAAGAAGAATCGGAACCGGTGGGGGAAATAATAAAACGGTTAAGTAAAAGAAAATCCTCAACCAACCGACCAAGGTTAATTATGGTCAATGGTGTTTCCGCCAAGGAAGCAAAATATTGGGAGGATTACTAATTCTCCGATGAATCAGATTCCGACGAGAATTCCGATGATGTTATAGAAATTATCCCTAACTGAATTTAAAAAGGCAAAAGAAAATAATAAGGGAAAGGGCATAAAAATAGAGAAATCTAATTCCAACCCCGATGAACTTTATATGTATCGTCAACCCCCGAAGTCCTTAAGTTGTAACAATGACCTGGGAACCTCTAAACCACCAGGTTTTTCTAAACCAATGTGGAAAACGACGGTTCGTATTAGGGGAACATCATATATCCCTAGAAACTTGGCAAAACGATCCAAAACCGAAGAAGAAGAAACAAGCGAGTCGGAATAAGATAGTTGTATTCGTGTGGTGTAATATATGTAATATAGTGTGCTTATGCTTTATGATATATGTAAAAATTGCTTGTATTAATAAGTATTTTTTTTTTATGAATCTAACTCTTGTCTATTTTACAGTATAAAAACACAAAATGGATAGACAACCCAATATTTTAAGAGACCTACCCGGAGACATGATTGATGAAATCTTGTCTAGAGTCGGTCAGAATTCTTCGGCACAACTATTTAAGGCGAGATCAGTTTGTAAGACATTCGAAGAACGTTCCAAGAATGCCTTGGTTTATAAAAGGCTTTCGTTCGAAAGATGGGGGATATCACATTGGGAAATCCATAAGTTACGATGTGTTTACTTTGACGCATATATTGCGGGGAACCCAAATGCTATTTTACGCAATGGGTTAAGAAATTATTTTGACTCAATATATCCGAATATTGGACTTCGTGATTTAGAAAAAGCGGCTAACATGCAACATAAAGAAGCATGTTATGCTTACGGATTAGTAATGTTCGCTTCTCACCAAAGTGAGAACAAGAACATCGGCCTACAACTATTAAACAAAACGTTCCCACAAGTGACGGAGTCGGTAATTGGGGTAAGAAATGAGGTTTTTAGATTGTTACGGGACTGTTGGACATTACGTAACCCTCGTCCCTTTGACGACGTTACAACACGCTGTCTTATCAACGGCCATAACGGTTATGTTCCACAAGACCAAGGATGGGAAGTAGTCCTAGTAAAACCAGAATGCATGACTTGTTTCTGGACGTATGAATTACGTGTCTTTATTGCCTTTGCTGAACGACTTGTGTACTAGCTAGAATTATCTTCATAACTATCTTGTATCAAAGTTATTGTGTGCTATATTTCATGCTTTATGTAAAATAAGCGGTATTGTAAGTTTGTAAAATATTAACGGGTAGGTACTACCCGAATTTAAACTTATAAAACGCTAATATGAAGAAAAAGCTTTTATAAATGAGTTCATATTATGCTACGAAATACTATTAACTACTCTTAATATTCTGTATCATTAACTTGTTCCATTTGACTATTTTGAAGGAAATGACACCGACTACTCGACACACCGTGAATATGAATGAAGAGGAATTCCATACTTTTCTAGCTTCAAACATAGCCGCAGTACAGGCCGCGCTACATACCAACAATAACCTTGGATCTAGCAGTACAGGAAATCGTGTAGGATGCACCTACAAAGAATTCACAGCCTGCAAACCTTTGGAATTTGATGGAACCGAAGGACCGATCGGATTGAAACGGTGGACCGAGAAGGTCGAATCTGTGTTTGCCATAAGTAAGTGTACTGAAGAGGACAAAGTAAAGTACGCTACGCATACCTTCAAGCACTTGATGAACGAGAAGTACCGTCCCAGAACTGAGGTCAGCATTACCGTGGTCAGCATTCAAGCACTTGATGAACGAGAAGTACCGTCCCAGAACCGAGGTCAATAAGCTCAAGACAGAACTTAGAGGGTTATGAACCCAAGGATTTGATATTACCACGTACGAAAGACGATTCACAGAATTGTGCCTATTGTGTCCGGGAGCATTCGAAGATGAGGAAGAGAAGATCGACGCGTTTGTGAAAGGATTACCGGAAAGAATCCAAGAAGATATAAGTTCACACGAGCCCGCCTCCATACAACAGGCATGTAGAATGGCTCACAAACTAGTGAACCAGATTGAAGAAAGAATTAAAGAACAGACTGCTGAAGAGGCCAATGTGAAGCAAGTCAAAAGAAAGTGGGAGGAAAACGGTGATAAGAATCACCAATACAACAACAACAGCAATTACAACAATAATCGCAACAATTATCCCAACAATCGCAACATCAATCGCAACTACAACAAACGGCCCAACAACAACAACAACAACAACAGCAACTACAACAATCATCCCAACAACAATAATAACCGCAACAACAACAACAATCAGAAGCAGCTATGCCAAAGGTGTGAAAAGTATCACTCGGGGTTCTGCACCAAATTTTGCAACAAGTGTAAAAGAAATGGTCATAGCGCGGCGAAGTGTGAGGTCTACGGACCAGGGGTTAATAGAACGAAAGGAACAAATGGTGTCAGAACTAGTATTGGTGGAGCAAGTAGTGTCGGAGCAAGTTATGCCAATGTAGTTTGTTATAAATGTGGAAAACCGGGCCACATTATTAGAAATTTCCCGAACCAGGAGAACACGAATGGACAAGGCCGCGGAAGAGTTTTCAATATTAATGCGGCAGAGGCACAGGAAGACCCGGAGCTTGTTACGGGTACGTTTCTTATTGACAATAAATCTGCTTACGTTTTATTTGATTCGGGTGCGGATAGAAGCTATATGAGTAGAGATTTTTGTGCTAAATTAAGTTGTCCATTGACGCCTTTGGATAGTAAATTTTTACTCAAATTAGTAAATGGTAAATTAATTTCAGCAGATAATATATGTCGGACTCGAGAAATTAAACTGGTTAGCGAAACATTTAAGATTGATTTGATACCAGTAGAGTTAGGGAGTTTTGATGTGATAATCGGTATGGACTGGTTGAAAGAAGTGAAAGCAGAGATCGTTTGTTACAAAAATGCAATTCGCATTATACGAGAAAAAGGAAAACCCTTAATGGTGTACGGAGAAAAGGGCAACACGAAGCTACATCTTATTAGTAATTTGAAGGCACAAAAACTAATAAGAAAAGGTTGCTATGCTGTTCTAGCACACGTCGAGAAAGTACAAACTGAAGAAAAGAGCATCAATGATGTTCCCATTTTAAAAGAATTTCCCGATGTATTTCCGACAGAATTACCGGGATTACCCCCACATCGATCTGTTGAATTTCAAATAGATCTTGTACCAGGAGCTGCACCAATAGCTCGTGCTCCTTACAGACTCTCACCCAGTGAGATGAAAGAACTGCAAAGCCAATTACAAGAACTTTTAGAGCGTGGTTTCATTCGACCAAGCACATCACCGTGGGGAGCTCCTGTTTTGTTTGTCAAGAAGAAAGATGGTACATTCAGGTTGTGTATCGACTACCGAGAGTTGAACAAACTTACCATCAAGAACCGCTACCCACTACCGAGAATCGATGACTTATTTGATCAACTACAAGGCTCGTCTGTTTATTCAAAGATTGACTTACGTTCCGGGTATCATCAAATGCGGGTGAAAGAAGATGATATTCCAAAGACTGCTTTCAAAACGCATTATGGTCATTACGAATTTATGGTCATGCCGTTTGGTTTAACTAATGCACCAGCTGTGTTCATGGACCTTATGAACCGAGTGTGTGGACCATACCTTGACAAGTTTGTCATTGTTTTCATTGATGACATACTTATTTACTCAAAGAATGACCAAGAACACGGTGAACATTTGAGAAAGGTGTTAGAAGTATTGAGGTAGGAAGAATTGTACGCTAAGTTTTCAAAGTGTGCATTTTGGCTGGAAGAAGTTCAATTCCTCAGTCACATAGTGAACAAAGAAGGTATTAAGGTGGATCCGGCAAAGATAGAAACTGTTGAAAAGTGGGAAACCCTAAAAACTCCGAAACACATACGCCAGTTTTTAGGACTAGCTGGTTACTACAGAAGGTTCATCCAAGACTTTTCCAGAATAACAAAACCCTTGACTGCATTAACGCATAAAGGGAAGAAATTTGAATGGAATGATGAAAAAGAGAAAGCGTTTCAGTTATTGAAGAAAAAGCTAACTACGACACCTATATTGTCATTGCCTGAAGGGAATGATGATTTTGTGATTTATTGTGACGCATCAAAGCAAGGTCTCGGTTGTGTATTAATGCAACGAACGAAGGTGATTGCTTATGCGTCTAGACAATTGAAGATTCACGAACAAAATTATACGACACATGATTTGGAATTAGGCGCGGTTGTTTTTGCATTAAAGACTTGGAGGCACTACTTATATGGGGTCAAAAGTATTATATATATCGACCACAAAAGTCTTCAACACATATTTAATCAGAAACAACTGAATATGAGGCAGCGTAGGTGGATTGAATTATTGAATGATTACGACTTTGAGATTCGTTACCACCAGGGGAAGGCAAATGTGGTAGCCGATGCCTTGAGCAGGAAGGACAGAGAACCCATTCGAGTAAAATCTATGAATATAATGATTCATAATAACCTTACTACTCAAATAAAGGAGGCGCAACAAGGAGTTTTAAAAGAGGGAAATCTAAAGGATGAAATACCCAAAGGATCGGAGAAACATCTTAATATTCGGGAAGACGGAACCCGGTATAGGGCTGAAAGGATTTGGGTACCAAAATTTGGAGATATGAGAGAAATGGTACTTAAAGAAGCTCATAAAACCAGATACTCAATACATCCTGGAACGGGGAAGATGTACAAGGATCTCAAGAAACATTTTTGGTGGCCGGGTATGAAAGCCGATGTTGCTAAATACGTAGGAGAATGTTTGACGTGTTCTAAGGTCAAAGCTGAGCATCAGAAACCATCAGGTCTACTTCAACAACCCGAAATCCCGGAATGGAAATGGGAAAACATTACCATGGATTTCATCACTAAATTACCAAGGACTGCAAGTGGTTTTGATACTATTTGGGTAATAGTTGATCGTCTCACCAAATTAGCACACTTCCTGCCAATAAGAGAAGATGACAAGATGGAGAAGTTAGCACGACTGTATTTGAAGGAAGTCGTCTCCAGACATGGAATACCAATCTCTATTATCTCTGATAGGGATGGCAGATTTATTTCAAGATTCTGGCAGACATTACAGCAAGCATTAGGAACTCGTCTAGACATGAGTACTGCCTATCATCCACAAACCGATGGGCAGAGCGAAAGGACGATACAAACGCTTGAAGACATGCTACGAGTATGTGTTATTGATTTCGGAAACAGTTGGGATTGACATCTACCGTTAGCAGAATTTTCCTACAACAACATCTACCATTCAAGCATTGAGATGGCGCCGTTTGAAGCACTTTATGGTAGAAAGTGCAGGTCTCCGATTTGTTGGAGTGAAGTGGGGGATAGACAGATTATGGGTCCGGAGATTATACAAGAAACTACCGAGAAGATCATCCAAATTCAACAACGGTTGAAAACCGCCCAAAGTCGACAAAAGAGCTACGCTGACATTAAAAGAAAAGATATAGAATTTGAAATTGGAGATATGGTCATGCTTAAAGTTGCACCTTGGAAAGGCGTTGTTCGATTTGGTAAACGAGGGAAATTAAATCCAAGGTATATTGGACCATTCAAGATTGTTGATCGTGTCGGACCAGTAGCTTACCGACTCGAGTTACCTCAATAACTCGTGGCTGTACATAACACTTTCCACATCTCGAATTTGAAGAAATGTTTTGCTAAAGAAGATCTCACTATTCCGTTAGATGAAATCCAAATCAACGAAAAACTCCAATTCATCGAAGAACCCGTCGAAATAATGGATCGTGAGGTTAAAAGACTTAAGCAAAACAAGATACCAATTGTTAAGGTTCGATGGAATGCGCGTAGAGGACCCGAGTTCACCTGGGAGCGTGAAGATCAGATGAAGAAGAAATACCCACATCTATTTCCAGAAGATTCGTCAACACCTTCAACAGCTTAAAATTTCGGGACGAAATTTATTTAACGGGTAGGTACTGTAGTGACCCGAACTTTTCCATGTTTATATATATTAATTGAGATTGATATTTACATGATTAAATGTTTCCAACATGTTAAGCAATCAAACTTGTTAAGACTTGATTAATTGAAATATGTTTCATATAGACAATTGACCACCCAAGTTGACCGGCGATTCACGAACGTTAAAACTTGTAAGAATGACATGACGATATATATATGGATATACATATGGTTAACATGAGATTACGATAAGTAAGTATCTCCATAAGTATATTAACAATGAGTTATATACATATAAACAAGACTACTAACTTAAGGATTTCGAAACGAGACATATATGTAACGATTATCGTTGTAACGACATTTAAATGTATATATATCATATTAAGATATATTAATATATCATAATATCATGATAATATAATAATTTAACATCTCATTAGATATAATAAACAATGGGTTAACAACATTAATTGAGATCGTTAACTTAAAGGTTTCAAAACAACACTTACATGTAACGACTAACGATGACTTAACGACTCAGTTAAAATGTATATACATGTAGTGTATTTAGATGTATTAAAATACTTTTGAAAGACTTCAAGACATATATCAAAACACTCATACTTAAAGAAAATGGTTACAGTTACTTTCCCATTCTTTTCTTTCATCAAGAATTCTAGTCGTATTCTTACCCGTATTATACACAGCTTCAAAACGTACTTACTATGGGTATATACCAATAGGAACTAGCATGGGATTCCACTCTTGATTATGTCATGTATGACTAATCAATTTTAACTTCTACCATGAGCTAGTTAACTAACTAGAACTCCTTTTAACCCCACTCACCACTCACCAATTACCACTCATCATTCACTCCATTTCACTTCCAATTCTCTTTCTAATTCTCTCTCAACACACACAAACTATTATGAATGTATTTTTCCAGTAGTTAATCATCATCTTCATCAAAATCACTTCAAGAATCAAGCTATAATCATCATAGGAAGAACACTTCAAAAATCCCTTCAAGTTTACTAATTTACTTCCAAGATTTCTAATCCATTCCAAGTAATCATCTAAGATCAAGAAACCTTTGTTATATATAGTAGGTTATCTTTCTTATTAAAGGTAATATTCATATTCAAACTTTGATTCAATTTCTATAACTATAAACTATCTTAATTCGATTAAAAATCTTACTTGAACTTGTTTTTGTGTCATGATCCTACTTCAAGAACTTTCAAGCCATCCAAGATCCTTTGAAGCTAGATCATTTCTTGTAACTTCCAGTAGGTTTACCTACTAAACTTGAGGTAGTAATGATGTTCATAACATCATTCAATTCATATATATAAAACTATCTTATTCGAAGGTTTAAACTCGTAATCACTAGAACATAGTTTAGTTAATTCTAAACTTGTTCGCAAACAAAAGTTAATCCTTCTAACTTGACTTCTAAAATTAACTAAACACATGTTCTATATCTATATGATATGCTAACTTAATGATTTAAAATCTGGAAACACGAAAAACACCGTAAAACCGGATTTACGCCGTCGTAGTAACACCGCGGGCTGTTTTGGGTTAGTTAATTAAAAACTATGATAAACTTTGATTTAAAATTTGTTATTCTGAGAAAATGATTTTTATTATGAACATGAAACTATATCTAAAAATTATGGTTAAACTCAAAGTCGAAGTATGTTTTCTAAAATGGTCATCTAGACGTCGTTCTTTCGACTGAAATGACTACCTTTACAAAAATGACTTGTAACTTATTTTTCCGACTATAAACCTATACTTTTTCTGTTTAGATTCATAAAATAGAGTTCAATATGAAACCATAGCAATTTGATTCACTCAAAACGGATTTAAAATGAAGAAGTTATGGGTAAAACAAGATTGGATAATTTTTCTCATTTTAGCTACGTGAAAATTGGTAACAAATCTATTCCAACCATAACTTAATCAACTTGTATTGTATATTATGTAATCTTGAGATACCATAGACACGTATACAATGTTTCGACCTATCATGGCGACACATCTATATATATTTCGGAACAACCATAGACACTCTATATGTGAATGTTGGAGTTAGCTATACAGGGTTGAGGTTGATTCCAAAATATATATAGTTTGAGTTGTGATCAATACTGAGATACGTATACACTGGGTCGTAGATTGATTCAAGATAATATTTATCGATTTATTTCTGTACATCTAACTGTGGACAACTATTGTAGGTTACTAACGAGGACAGCTGACTTAATAAACTTAAAACATCAAAATATATTAAAAGTGTTATAAATATATTTTGAACATACTTTAATATATATGTATATATTGTTATAGGTTCGTGAATCAACAGTGGCCAAGTCTTACTTCTCGACGAAGTAAAAATCTGTGAAAGTGAGTTATAGTCCCACTTTTAAAATCTAATATTTTTGGGATGAGAATACATGCAGGTTTTATAAATGATTTACAAAATAGACACAAGTACGTGAAACTACATTCTATGGTTGAATTACCGAAATCGAATATGCCCCTTTTTATTAAGTCTGGTAATCTAAGAATTAGGGAACAGACACCCTAATTGACGCGAATCCTAAAGATAGATCTATTGGGCCTAACAAACCCCATCCAAAGTATCGGATGCTTTAGTACTTCGAAATTTATATCATATCCGAAGGGTGTCCCGGAATGATGGGGATTTTCTTATATATGCATCTTGTTAATGTCGGTTACCAGGTGTTCACCATATGAATGATTTTTATCTCTATGTATGGGATGTCTATTGAAATATGAAATCTTGTGGTCTATTGTTACAATTTGATATATATAGGTTAAACCTATAACTCACCAACATTTTTGTTGACGTTTAAAGCATGTTTATTCTCAGGTGAATACTAAGAGCTTCCGCTGTTGCATACTAAAATAAGGACAAGATTTGGAGTCCATGTTTGTATGATACTGTGTAAAAACTGCATTCAAGAAACTGATTTCGATGTAACATATTTGTATTGTAAACCATTATGTAATGGTCGTGTGTAAACAGGATATTTTAGATTATCATTATTTTATAATCTACGTAAAGCTTTTTAAACCTTTATTTATGAAATAAAGGTTATGGTTTGTTTTAAAAATGAATGCAGTCTTTGAAAAACGTCTCATATAGAGGTCAAAACCTCGCAACGAAATCAATTAATATGGAACGTTTTTAATCAATAAGAACGGGACATTTCACATTAGTGGGTCTGGACTTCGACCGTGTCTGCATGTCAAAAGTTTTGCTTATCATTTCATGTCGAAAGTCATCTATTTATCATCCTTAGGAAATTGCATGCTTATCATTCCTAGTCTAGACACATCTTACTGCATTGATTGCATGAATAGTGTATATACAAAATTCATATCCTAGCGTATCTGTTACTGTAGATTTGCCTGACATATGCCGTAAATTCCTCCGTAATCTACGAAATCTTTTGTTCTATATATATATATATATATATATATATATATATATATATATATATATATATATATATATATATATATATATATATATATATATACATATATAAATATTCTATGTAATTAGAATACCATCCGATAGCCGAAAATCATTTCACATTGAAAATCTTTTATTCGAAAGTACGAAATGGGACTCGTCACTAGTTCATGTTCTTCGGAACCCGATAGCTATTCCGACATGGATGTTCACCTAAGCTCCGAAAGTAGCGTCACCAGAATGAATCAACCAATCAACCATCCCAAATTCATCTGATGGGTTCGTAGCCTACTTAATCACTGGAGACAAGAAGAAGGTGATCCCTTCCATCAACCGAATTCACCTCTTGATGAAGAACCTGAAGCACTTACCGGCGAACCTGTCTAAAACATCATATTCACCCTCATTGCCAGGATATTTCACAATGATTATATTATATCCACAATTCTAAACCTTATTCATCCGCTCGTTCCTACTGACAATCATCCCGGAGTAATAGTAGAAGTCAACGAGCTTCGCACCTGATTTGTAGCCTTGGAAAATATGGTGCAAAACGTACCAGCTTCAGTAACATCACCGACACCAACAGTACCATCAGTATCAGCACCAGTACCATCAACAATCCATGCCTCAACATCTCATTCTGTACCTCGAGTATAATCATCGTTCTACGCATCGTTCTACATCAATTATCTTCGTTGTTCATGGCGATTATGTAATCTCTAAATTAAATGAGGTAAATATTATATTAACTCATTAAATCCATGATTACATCTGAAGAAAATATGTATGTATATATGTTTTCATAAAGATTGTAATTAATAATTCTTTTGTACAAACTGTTAATGGTGAAAATATTTTAACTGGTAGGTAATACCCGAGAAATAGTTAGATTTCACATTAATAAGTTACACTGTACATTCTTCGAATCTGATTCAACGGTCATTTACTATCCTACTTACATCCACAAATATACGTATCCGTTCACAGCAGAATAACTATTTTCATTCAATTTCATATTTGGATTTTGACCTATCAGAATCCAACAAATGGCATAATGAAGAAAACATTGGATAAAATAAAATTTGTTAGAAACAAACAAATTAACTATGAGAAATTTTTTTAAGAATCCACGCTAACTGTTCCTAGCTAACTGTTCCTAGCTAACTGATTACATTTTATTTATCGCAATTTATATTCTCGCAATTTTATTTATCGTCATTTAAATTCTGTTATTTATTTTACGCACTTTAAATATCAGGACACGTATACAAGGTTTTGACATATCATATCGACGCATCTATATATATTATTTAGAATAACCATAGACACTCTATATGCAGTAATGACCAAGTTAGCTATACAGGGTTGAGGTTGATTCTAAATAATATATATACTTTGAGTTGTGATGGAGTCTGAGACATGTACACGGGTCACGATACGTATTAATTAATTTGAATATTATATATTAAACTATATATGAATTATTGGACTGTTAACTGTGGACTATCGACTGTGGACTGCCAACATTGGACAATTAAAATGAATTAAAATATTAATTATAACATATGAAACTAAAAAATTCTTCAAGTTTGCCACTTGATTTCATCTTAAACTTCATTTGTATCTTGACGATTACAATCCACGTTCAAACCTTTCATGATTCTTGAAAACACCTCAATCGAGAGGATGAACCAACTACACTTCATCTACGGAAGAAAAGATTGATGCATATAGTTATGCACCTGAAAACACTCGAAACTTGAGTAAACGTTTAACACGTATCTGTGCTAGCTCCTTTGGCATTGTTATTATCTTAATAACATTGCAAATCTTTTTCAAATTAGTCAAATTAATCTTGAGTAAAGGTGAATATCATTGTATCCTCTGACCTGAGATACATATTGGGTTCGGATATTTACCAAGTATTGTGCCTTGATTCTTTCCTTCGCTATTCTGAAATATGGTAGTTCATAAGGATGAGCTCAGGTATAATGCAAGGTATATATTTAGGACATATATAGTCAAGATGGAATTTGTCCCTCTTATTCGTTGAGAGTCAGATGTCTACGGCCTGATAAAGTTAAATCTAGAAGAGAGTGATCGCTCTGTGTCTATTGGATTTTAAAAGTATTTTGTATGCCCGAGAGACATATTAAATTAATGTGGCTAATGTGTTATGATTCAAGTCAGGTCATACCAAATAACAAGCTTACCGACACTTTTATATGTATTTAATCTTAACGATTGGATCGTTAAATAAATACGCGACACTTGGATTTTAGAAAATGGGTTTTCTAAAATATTATCACTTGAGATAAATTATTTGGATAATTTATATTTAATTATTTATAGGTTTAAATAATTACATTGTGTTATATTTTATAAATGGTTTTATAAAACATGCAAGTGACTTAATAAAATGCATGGTGTTTTAACTAGTTTTAAAAACAATTCATTTTTTTTAAAAAACTCCTTGGTGGTGGACGGTTTTAGGACTCCTAGGATGTCCAACACATGCATTTTTTTGTTACTTTTGAGAACACATTCCCTCATGTGCATGCTGGTTTCATATAACCAAGATTTTGACTCAAGACTTGGACTTAGATCCAAAAATACTCTCTCATTCTTCACTTGAAGCTGCTGGCCGAATTTGGTGAGTGAAAAAGAGAGGTTCTTGAGCATGGTGTTCTAGCAAATAAGTGTCCTAAATCCTAACTAAATCATAGGTTGTGTTGGTGCATCAAAAGCTTAGGGTATTTTCACACTAGAGGCTTCAAGTTAGAGGCTTTCATTCATCATATTCATCTTCATCTTGCTCATCCAAAACAGCCCTCAATTAATCTTGAGGAGGTATATCTTTCTTCCTTTGTTGTTATATGTAAGCATATATTCATGACTTGATATTTACATGGGATTCAACTTGTTTTCTTAATAATCATGCTTCCGCTTGCTTTAACTTTCATAAAATTGGTTTTGTGATTATGTTAACATTAAGAACTTGTTGAAATGTTGAATTCCATCAATGGTATCAGAGCCGAAGTCTATGCAATATGCTTCTTATATATGGTCTTTAAAACCCACCAACTTTGCATTCTATTAACATGCATGAAAGTAGAATGTAAAAATGTCCGGGTTTGGGTGGGTATGAGATATAGGCCGAATTCTAGAGGGTTCCAAAGTGGTTTTGGGTTGGCCATTTGGTTCATATTTGTTGTTTGTTGAAGTTCACAATCAAGCCTAGACCTTGTGTATGAATGGTTGCATGTTTGGTTGATTAATTATTCATTTGGTATGTAATATTAGTTATTCTTTTGGCATGTAATTTATTCATTCATTTGTTATGTAATTTATTTTATATTTGGTATGTAAAATAGATTAGGCTGTATTTCATTTTCTAGAGAAAAATGTATTAGGATATTTTTTTTGTAAAGAGAATGAAGATGCACAAGATGGAGCAAAGGAAGAACACATGCATTTGGATGCAAGATTAAGTGGGAGATTTAAAATCTCCTACTTTGTGTTATAACCCTTACCGGTGGCATTTGTTTTCAGCTAAACAAATGTCTACCTAATTGGCTTGATTGTGAACATATTTGTTTTGCATGCATGGTTGTTTATGGTATGATTGTGGAATGTATGTTTGTATGCTACAAGTTAATCACACAAGTATAACAACAAGCAAAATGAAAATTTAATTGGTTAAATTAAACATTATTAACGACATGCAAAACGTCAATTTAAATGGTTAAATTAAAAACGGCTAAAAGGACATTAATAAACGGTTATTAAGAACATGATAAGGATCATATATAAAATGGTTTATATCAAGTAATTGGCTAAAATTACAAGACTTGAAAATGGATTTCAAATAAACCATACACTAAATGCATGTTGGTGTATGACATAAAAGTTTTCTTAAACTAGAATTAATGGAAACTTAAAATCCCTTTTATTAACAAGGTAAACAAGTTAAACACCATCCTTTTGTGCAACACTTAAAAATATTAGGGAACTCATAATGGGATAAAGGTCACCTAACCGTTATGAGCAAACTAATATGATTAAGGTGAATTTCGCACACTTGTGGGATAAAGGTCACCTAACCACTTGTATGTTAAATTTACACGTTTACACAAGTAGGACGACTTGATTTGGGAATCATGAACTTAGGGTCACCGAAGCATGAGAAACAAATAGGCATTGATGGGATAAATATGCCATGCAAAAGGATTGCATGATCCCATAACTTAGAAGTTGCAAAAGGATTGCAATTGTCATGCAATGACTACCTAGCTAAATCAAATGACGGGATAAAGGTCACCTAACCGAAATTTGGTTTACCGTTGGATTCTAAAATTTAATAAATATCAATTGGATTTAAAGGGTATTGATTGTTAAATTAAAATTAATACTTAAACAACTTTGTTAAATTTTGTAGATGGCCGCCAATAACAACAACAACATTCCAAATGCACCAATAAACTTTAACAACCTATCGTTGAGGTCAATCCTCGAAAAGGAAAAACTTAACCATACGAACTTCATGGATTGGTTCCGCAATCTAAGAATTGTCCTCAAACTAGAGGACAGGGCGTATGTGTTGGAAGACCCCATTCCCGATCAACCGTACGAGGATGATACGGAAGGCATGGCTTATTGGGAGAAATATTGCACCGATTCGTTGCAAGTTTCTTTCCTTATGTTTGGGACTATGATACCCGAACTCCAAAAGGATTTTGAGCATCATAGTGCATATGACATGATTACACAGTTGAAGGAGATGTTCCTTCAACAAGCTCATGTCGAGCGCTTTGAAACGGTCCGAGCACTTCATGCATGTCGGATGGACGACTCCCAATCCATTTCATCTTATGTCCTTAAGATGAAAAGCCTAATTGATCGAGCAAACCTTCTAAATTGCAACGTGTCTAATGAATTATCCACGGACCTTATTCTCAACTCATTTTCAAAAAGGTTTGACACATTTGTAATGAATTACAACATGAATGGTTGGGATAAAAGCATTGGCGAATTACATGCCATGCTTAAGACGGCAGAAGCAAGCATGGGTAAAAGGACTTCACCCATGTTTACAATCAATGAAGGCGGGTCCAAAAACAATAACACTTCTAAGCCGAAGGCAGCTAAGAGGAAAGGACCCACCAAAGGGGAAGGTGGTTACCCCAACCAACAACAACAAGAAGCAAAAGGTTGCCGGAAAAGCTAACCCCAAGGAAGATCCGTGCTTTGGTTGCGGTGAAATGGGTCACTGGAAACGCAACTGCCCGGTCTACTTTAAGGAGTTGAAGGAAAAGAGGGATGCAGGGCAAACCTCAGGTAATGTATATATGGTATACATTGAGCTTAGTATTACTTCTTCTAATACATGGGTATTAGACACAGGATGTGGAACTCATATTTGCAATTCTTTGCAGGGGTTCAAAAGAAGTAATCAAGATGCGGGAACAACAAGTCTCTTCATAGGAAATGAAGCAAGGGTGAAAGTGAAAGCTCATGGAGACTTTGTTTTAAAGTTTCCAAGTGGTTTGGAGCTTATTTTGAAAAATGTTTTGTATGCACCCGATTTATCACGAAACATTATTTCTGCATCCCATTTGAAATAATATGGTTTTAATCTTAATTTCATTAATGATGATATCCATGTTTCTTTAGATAATGTGTTCTATTTCAAGGCTTCGCCTTCGAATGGTATTTATGAATTGGTTCATGATGACACATCATACAATAGCTCAATGTTCCATACAAACACCAAGAAACTCAAAAGGGATTTGAGTGATTCCTACTTATGGCATTGCCGCCTTGGTCACATAAACAAGAATCGAATGCATACACTTCAAAAGAATGGAATTTTGAAATCAAATGAACTAGACTCGTTTGATGTATGTGAATCTTGTTTACAAGGTAAAATGACTAAAACACCTTTCAAAGGGACCTATGAAAGGGCTAAGGACTTACTGGGATTGATACATTCGGATGTATGTGGACCCTTTAAGCCCATGACTAGGAATGGTGAAAGATACTTCGTTACCTTCATTGATGACTTCAGTCATTTCGGATATGTCTACTTATTGAGACACAAGGATGAAACTTTTGAAGCATTCAAAGAATATCAAAAAGAAGTACAAAATCAACTCAACAAGACAATCAAGGTACTTCGTACCGATAGAGGAGGTGAATACCTTAGTGATGCTTTCCAAGATCGTCTTAAAAGTTGTGGGATTATCTCGCAACTCACTCCTCCTGGAACACCCCAACTTAATGGAGTTTCCGAAAGGAGGAACCGAACTCTGATGGATATGGTTCGATCTATGATGGCTAGAAGCTCGTTACCTCTATCATTTTGGGGTTATTGTCTATGCTCTGTGGCTCGTATTTTAAATATGGCCCCAACCAAGAAAGTGGAATGAACACCTCATGAGATGTGGTTTGGAAAACCTCCATCTCTATCATACTTAAAGGTATGGGGATGTGAAGCTTATCCTAAGCGTTACATCCCTAATAAGTTGAATGCTCGATCCTCGAAGTGTATCTTCATAGGATATCCCAAGGATGATATGGGATATTATTTCTATGATCCATCCGAGCAGAATGTATTTGTTGCTCGAAAAGCTGAATTCCTGGAAACTAAGTTCCTAATGGAAGGAAATAGTGAAAGGAAGATAGATCTTGAAGAGGTTCAAGATCAAGTAGATGATACACAATTGGTTGACACTAGCACTCAACTTGAAAATGTTGAGAGTGATCAAATGGATGATCAAAATACATAAGACGTTCGCAGATCTGGTAGGATTAGTAATCCTCCTGAGAGATATGGGTTTCTCATGGATGGTTGCTATGTGGTTGATTTGGATGAACCAACAAACTACCAAGATGCTTTATCAAGGATTGATAAGTATAAATGGCAGGAAGCCATGAACGCTGAGATGCAACCCATGTATGACAACCAAGTTTGGGAACTTGTGGCACAACCTACTGGCTCTAGGCTAGTTGATTGTAAATGGCTTTTCAAAATAAAAACCGACATACATGGAAACTTGGATACATATAAAGCTAGACTTGTAGCAAAAGGTTTCACTCAAACTCAAGGGGTTGACTATGATGAAACTTTTTCTCCTGTGGCAATGCTAAAGTCTATTAGGATATTATTTGCCATTGCTACTCATTATGATTACGAAATATGGCAAATGGATGTCAAGACCGCTTTCCTAAATGGATATCTTGTGGAAGATGTTTATATGGTTCAGCCTGAAGGTTTTGTTGATCCGAAATATCCTAAGAAGGTATGCAAGTTAAAGAAGTCAATCTACGGATTGAAACAAGCATCTAGAATGTGGAATCATCGTTTTAATGAGGAAGTCGAGAAATTTGGCTTCATTAAAAATGGTGCTGAAGCTTGTGTATATAAGAAAGCTAGTGGGAGCACTATCATGTTCCTTGTACTATATGTGGATGATATATTGTTATTTGGAAATGATATTCCAGAAATGCAAGGAGTTAAAACTTGGCTAAGTAAATGCTTCTCCATTAAGGATCTTGGAGAAGCACAATACATTTTGGGGATTGGGATCTACAGGGATAGATCCAAGAAACTGATAGTTTTGAATCAAAGTGCATACATTGAAAAGATCTTGAAAAGGTTCAAGATGGAGAACTCTAAGAAAGGTTTGGTACCTATTCAAAAGGGAACACTTCTCAGTTCATCTCAGTGCCCTACCACGAAAGATGAACAGGAGAGAATGAAGAAAGTCCCATATGCGTCTGCCTTTGGGTCAATCATGTATGCAATGATATGCACTAGACCGGATGTGTCATGCGCTCTTAGCCTGACAAGTAGATACTAGAATAACCCAGGAAACAGTCATTGGATTGCTGTTAAAAGTATATTGAAATACCTTAGGAGGACTAAGGATATGTTTCTAATATATGGATCTGGTGAGGAGGAACTCGCTGTAAAAGGTTACGTGGATGCGAGTTTCCAAACTGATCGAGATGATTCTCGATCACAATCCGGTTATGTCTTCACGTTAAATGGAGGTGCGGTCTCTTGGAAGAGTTCAAAATAGGATGTTGTTGCATTATCCACTACAGAGTCGGAGTACATTGCCGCCTCATTGGCAGCTCAGGAAGCTGCATGGATGAAGAAATTCATCGAAGACTTAGGAGTAGTCCCTTCCATTCAGGACCCTCTTGAGATCTTTTGTGACAACGAAGGTGCGATTGCTCAAATCAAGGAACCTCGTGCTCACCAAAAGACCCGTCACATTGAGCGGAGATTCAACTACATAAGGGATGAAGTTGAAAAGGGAAATATATGTATTCGGAAAGTTCACACAGATCTTAACATAGCGGATCCTCTCACGAAGCTCTTACATAGATCAAAACATGCAGGACATGTTTGTGCATTAGGGCTTCGATATTCTAGTGATTGGTCATGATCTGTTTTATGTATTGTAACGGAACAAAATTGTTCAAACTCATTAATATAATTGTGGTATTAATTATTTTGAGTTATGTTCCTATTTTTAATATTTTATCCATGAATAAGTAATTATTCTAAATTCCGTGGTCGATCACATTTGTGGGAACAAGTGTGAGGTTTAGACTATTATGAACTTGGATTGGTATGAAATGTCCCGTTCTTATTGATTAAAAACGTTCCATATTAATTGATTTCGTTGCGAGGTTTTGACCTCTATATGAGACGTTTTTCAAAGACTGCATTCATTTTTAAACAAACCATAACCTTTATTTCATCAATAAAGGTTTAAAAAGCTTTACGTAGATTATCAAATAATGATAATCTAAAATATCCTGTTTACACACGACCATTACATAATGGTTTACAATACAAATATGTTACAACAAAATAAGTTTCTTGAATGCAGTTTTTACACAATATCATACAAGCATGGACTCCAAATCTTGTCCTTATTTAAGTATGCGACAGCGGAAGCTCTTAATAATCACCTGAGAATAAACATGCTTAAAACGTCAACAAAAATGTTGGTGAGTTATAGGTTTAACCTATATATATCAAATCGTAACAATAGACCACAAGATTTCATATTTCAATACACATCCCATACATAGAGATAAAAATCATTCATATGGTGAACACCTGGTAACCGACAATAACAAGATGCATATATAAGAATATCCCCATCATTCCGGGACACCCTTCGGATATGATATAAATTTCGAAGTACTAAAGCATCCGGTACTTTGGATGGGGTTTGTTAGGCCCAATAGATCTATCTTTAGGATTCGCGTCAATTAGGGTGTCTGTTCCCTAATTCTTAGATTACCAGACTTAATAAAAAGGGGCATATTCGATTTCGATAATTCAACCATAGAATGTAGTTTCACGTACTTGTGTCTATTTTGTAAATCATTTATAAAACCTGCATGTATTCTCATCCCAAAAATATTAGATTTTAAAAGTGGGACTATAACTCACTTTCACAGATTTTTACTTCGTCGGGAAGTAAGACTTGGCCACTGGTTGATTCACGAACCTATAACAATATATACATATATATCAAAATATGTTCAAAATATATTTACAACACTTTTAATATATTTTGATGTTTTAAGTTTATTAAGTCAGCTGTCCTCGTTAGTAACCTACAACTAGTTGTCCACAGTTAGATGTACAGAAATAAATCGATAAATATTATCTTGAATCAATCCACGACCCAGTGTATACGTATCTCAGTATTGATCACAACTCAAACTATATATATTTTGGAATCAACCTCAACCCTGTATAGCTAACTCCAACATTCACATATAGAGTGTCTATGGTTGTTCCGAAATATATATAGATGTGTCGACATGATAGGTCGAAACATTGTATACGTGTCTATGGTATCTCAAGATTACATAATATATAATACAAGTTGATTAAGTTATGGTTGGAATAGATTTGTTACCAATTTTCACGTAGCTAAAATGAGAAAAATTATCCAATCTTATTTTACCCATAACTTCTTCATTTTAAATCCGTTTTGAGTGAATCAAATTGCTATGGTTTCATATTGAACTCTATTTTATGAATCTAAACAAAAAAAGTATAGGTTTCTAGTCGGAAAAATAAGTTACAAGTCGTTTTTGTAAAGGTAGTCATTTCAGTCGAAAGAACGACGTCTAGATGACCATTTTAGAAAACATACTTCCACTTTGAGTTTAACCATAATTTTTGGATATAGTTTCATGTTCATAATAAAAATCATTTTCTCAGAATAACAACTTTTAAATCAAAGTTTATCATAGTTTTTAATTAACTAACCCAAAACAGCCCGCGGTGTTACTACGACGGCGTAAATCCGGTTTTACGGTGTTTTTCGTGTTTCCAGGTTTTAAATCATTAAGTTAGCATATCATATAGATATAGAACATGTGTTTAGTTGATTTTAAAAGTCAAGTTAGAAGGATTAACTTTTGTTTGCGAACAAGTTTAGAATTAACTAAACTATGTTCTAGTGATTACAAGTTTAAACCTTCGAAAAAGATAGCTTTATATGTATGAATCGAATGATGTTATGAACATCATTACTACCTTAAGTTCCTTGGATGAAACTACTGGAAAAGAGAAAAATGGATCTAGCTTCAATGGATCCTTGGATGGCTCAAAGTTCTTGAAGCAAAATCATGACACGAAAACAAGTTCAAGTAAGATCATCACTTGAAATAAGATTGTTATAGTTATAGAAATTGAACCAAAGTTTGAATATGATTATTACCTTGTATTAGAATGATAACCTACTGTAAGAAACAAAGATTTCTTGAGGTTGGATGATCACCTTACAAGATTGGAAGTGAGCTAGCAAACTTGAAAGTATTCTTGATTTTATGAAACTAGAACTTTTGGAATTTATGAAGAACACTTAGAACTTGAAGATAGAACTTGAGAGAGTTCAATTAGATGAAGAAAATTGAAGAATGAAAGTGTTTGTAGGTGTTTTTGGTCGTTGGTGTATGGATTAGATATAAAGGATATGTAATTTTATTTTCATGTAAATAAGTCATGAATGATTACTCATATTTTTGTAATCTTATGAGATATTTCATGCTAGTTGCCAAATGATGGTTCCCACATGTGTTAGGTGACTCACATGGGCTGCTAAGAGCTGATCATTGGAGTGTATATACCAATAGTACATACATCTAAAAGCTGTGTATTGTACGAGTACGAATACGGGTGCATACGAGTAGAATTGTTGATGAAACTGAACGAGAATGTAATTGTAAGCATTTTTGTTAATTAGAAGTATTTTGATAAGTGTATTGAAGTCTTTCAAAAGTGTATAAATACATATTAAAACACTACATGTATATACATTTTAACTGAGTCGTTAAGTCATCGTTAGTCGTTACATGTAAGTGTTGTTTTGAAACCTTTAGGTTAACGATCTTGTTAAATGTTGTTAACCCAATGTTTATAATATCAAAAGAGATTTTAAATTATTATATTATCATGATATTATGATATATAATATATCTCAGTATGATGTATATACAGTTAAATGTCGTTACAACGATAATCGTTACATATATGTCTCATTTCGAAATCATTAAGTTAGTAGTCTTATTTTTACATATGTATTTCATTGTTAATACACTTAATAATATATTTACTTATCATTTAACATAATTAACCAAGTGTATCAATATCTTAATATGATTCATATGTACCTAGTAAGACGTTGTTATAACGATAATCGTTATATATATCGTTTTCGAGTTTCTTAAATTAATAGTCTCATTTTTATGTATATAACTCATTGTTAAAATACCTAATGAGATACATACTTATAATAAAAACATGTTAACTATATATATAACCATATATATGTCATCGTATAGTTTTTACAAGTTTTAACGTTCGTGAATCACCGGTCAACTTGGGTGGTCAATTGTCTATATGAAACATATTTCAATTAATCAAGTCTTAACAAGTTTGATTGCTTAACATGTTGGAAACATTTAATCATGTAAATATCAATCTCAATTAATATATATAAACATGGAAAAGTTCGGGTCACTACAGTACCTACCCGTTAAATAAATTTCGTCCCGAAATTTTAAGCTGTTGAAGGTGTTGACGAGTCTTCTGGAAATAGATGAGGGTATTTCTTCTTCATCTGATCTTCACGCTCCCAGGTGAACTCGGGTCCTCTACGAGCATTCCATCGAACCTTAACAATTGGTATCTTCGATGAATTGAAGTTTTTCGTTGATTTGGATTTCATCTAACGGAATAGTGAGATCTTCTTTAGTAAAACATTTCTTTAAATTCGAGACGTGGAAAGTGTTATGTACAGCCGCGAGTTGTTGAGGTAACTCTAGTCGGTAAGCTACTGGTCCGACACGATCAATAATCTTGAATGGTCCAATATACCTTGGATTTAATTTCCCTCGTTTACCAAATCGAACAACGCCTTTCCAAGGTGCAACTTTAAGCATGACCATCTCTCCAATTTCAAATTCTATATCTTTTCTTTTAATGTCAGCGTAGCTCTTTTGTCGACTTTGGGCGGTTTTCAACCGTTGTTGAATTTGGATGATCTTCTCGGTAGTTTCTTGTATAATCTCCGGACCCGTAATCTGTCTATCCCCCACTTCACTCCAACAAATCGGAGACCTGCACTTTCTACCATAAAGTGCTTCAAACGGCGCCATCTCAATGCTTGAATGGTAGCTGTTGTTGTAGGAAAATTCTGCTAACGGTAGATGTCGATCCCAACTGTTTCCGAAATCAATAACACATGCTCGTAGCATGTCTTCAAGCGTTTGTATCGTCCTTTCGCTCTGCCCATCAGTTTGTGGATGATAGGCAGTACTCATGTCTAGACGAGTTCCTAATGCTTGCTGTAATGTCTGCCAGAATCTTGAAATAAATCTGCCATCCCTATCAGAGATAATAGAGATTGGTATTCCATGTCTGGAGACGACTTCCTTCAAATACAGTCGTGCTAACTTCTCCATCTTGTCATCTTCTCTTATTGGTAGGAAGTGTGCTGATTTGGTGAGACGATCAACTATTACCCAAATAGTATCAAAACCACTTGCAGTCCTTGGCAATTTAGTGATGAAATCCATGGTAATGTTTTCCCATTTCCATTCTGGGATTTCGGGTTGTTGAAGTAGACCTGATGGTTTCTGATGCTCAGCTTTGACCTTAGAACACGTCAAACATTCTCCTACGTATTTAGCAACATCGGCTTTCATACCCGGCCACCAAAAATGTTTCTTGAGATCCTTGTACATCTTCCCCGTTCCAGGATGTATTGAGTATCTGGTTTTATGAGCTTCTCTAAGTACCATTTCTCTCATATCTCCAAATTTTGGTACCCAAATCCTTTCAGCCCTATACCGGGTTCCGTCTTCCCGAATATTAAGATGCTTCTCCGATCCTTTGGGTATTTCATCCTTTAAATTTCCCTCTTTTAAAACTCCTTGTTGCGCCTCCTTTATTTGAGTAGTAATGTTATTATGAATCATTATATTCATAGATTTTACTCGAATGGGTTCTCTATCCTTCCTGCTCAAGGCATCGGCTACCACATTTGCCTTCCCCGGGTGGTAACGAATCTCAAAATCGTAATCATTCAATAATTCAATCCACCTACGCTGCCTCATATTCAGTTGTTTCTGATTAAATATGTGTTGAAGACTTTTGTGGTCGGTATATATAATACTTTTGACCCCATATAAGTAGTGCCTCCAAGTCTTTAATGCAAAAACAACCGCGCCTAATTCCAAATCATGCGTCGTATAATTTTGTTCGTGAATCTTCAATTGTCTAGACGCATAAGCAATCACCTTCGTTCGTTGCATTAATACACAACCGAGACCTTGCTTTGATGCATCACAATAAATCACAAAATCATCATTCCCTTCAGGCAATGACAATATAGGTGCCGTAGTTAGCTTTTTCTTCAATAACTGAAATGCTTTCTCTTGTTCATCATTCCATTCAAATTTCTTCCCTTTATGCGTTAATGCAGTCAAGGGTTTTGCTATTCTGGAAAAGTCTTGGATGAACCTTCTGTAGTAACCAGCTAGTCCTAAAAACTGGCGTATGTGTTTCGGAGTTTTCGGGGTTTCCCACTTTTCAACAGTTTCTATCTTTGCCGGATCCACCTTAATACCTTCTTTGTTCACTATGTGACCGAGGAATTGAACTTCTTCCAACCAAAATGCACACTTTGAAAACTTAGCGTACAATTCTTCCTTCCTCAATACTTCTAACACCTTTCTCAAATGTTCACCGTGTTCTTGGTCATTCTTTGAGTAAATAAGTATGTCATCAATGAAAACAATGACAAACTTGTCAAGGTATGGTCCACACACTCGGTTCATAAGGTCCATGAACACAGCTGGTGCATTAGTTAAACCAAACGGCATGACCATAAACTCGTAATGACCGTAACGTGTTCTGAAAGCAGTCTTTGGAATATCATCTTCTTTCACCCGCATTTGATGATACCCGGAACGTAAGTCAATCTTTGAATAAACAGACGAGCCTTGTAGTTGATCAAATAAGTCGTCGATTCTCGGTAGTGGGTAGCGGTTCTTGATGGTAAGTTTGTTCAACTCTCGGTAGTCGATACACAACCTGAATGTACCATCTTTCTTCTTGACAAACAAAACAGGAGCTCCCCACGGTGATGTGCTTGGTCGAATGAAACCACGCTCTAAAAGTTCTTGTAATTGGCTTTGCAGTTCTTTCATCTCGCTGGGTGCGAGTCTGTAAGGAGCACGAGCTATTGGTGCAGCTCCTGGTACAAGATCTATTTGAAATTCAACGGATCGATGTGGGGGTAATCCCGGTAATTCTTTCGGGAATACATCGGGAAATTCTTTTGCAATGGGAACATCATTGATGCTCTTTTCTTCAGTTTGTACTTTCTCGACGTGTGCTAGAACAGCATAGCAACCTTTTCTTATTAGTTTTTGTGCCTTCAAATTACTAATAAGATGTAGCTTCGTGTTGCCCTTTTCTCCGTACACCATTAAGGGTTTTCCTTTTTCTCGTATAATGCGAATTGCATTTTTGTAACAAACGATCTCCGCTTTCACTTCTTTCAACCAGTCCATACCGATTATCACATCAAAACTCCCTAACTCTACTGGTATCAAATCAATCTTAAATGTTTCGCTAACCAGTTTAATTTCTCGATTCCGACATATATTATCTGCTGAAATTAATTTACCATTTGCTAATTCGAGTAAAAATTTACTATCCAAAGGCGTCAATGGACAACTTAATTTAGCACAAAAATCTCTACTCATATAGCTTCTATCCGCACCCGAATCAAATAAAACGTAAGCAGATTTATTGTCAATAAGAAACGTACCCGTAACAAGCTCCGGGTCTTCCTGTGCCTCTACCGCATTAATATTGAAAACTCTTCCACGGCCTTGTCCATTCGTGTTCTCCTGGTTCGGGCAATTTCTAATAATGTGGCCTGGTTTTCCACATTTATAACAAACTATATTGGCATAACTTGCTCCGACACTACTTGCTCCGCCATTACTCGTTCCGACACCATTTGTTCCTTTCGTTCTATTAACCCCTGGTCCGTAGACCTCACACTTCGCCGCGCTATGACCATTTCTTTTACACTTGTTGCAAAATTTGGTGCAGAACCCCGAGTGATTCTTTTCACACCTTTGGCATAGTTGCTTCTGATTGTTGTTGTTGTTGCGGTTATTATTGTTGTTGGGATGATTGTTGTAGTTGCTGTTGTTGTTGTTGTTGTTGTTGTTGTTGTTGGGCCGTTTGTTGTAGTTGCGATTGATGTTGCGATTGTTGGGATAATTGTTGCGATTATTGTTGTAATTGCTGTTGTTGTTGTATTGGTGATTCTTATCACCGTTTTCCTCCCACTTTCTTTTGACTTGCTTCACATTGGCCTCTTCAGCAGTCTGTTCTTTAATTCTTTCTTCAATCTGGTTCACTAGTTTGTGAGCCATTCTACATGCCTGTTGTATGGAGGCGGGCTCGTGTGAACTTATATCTTCTTGGATTCTTTCCGGTAATCCTTTCACAAACGCGTCGATCTTCTCTTCCTCATCTTCGAATGCTCCCGGACACAATAGGCACAATTATGTGAATCGTCTTTCGTACGTGGTAATATCAAATCCTTGGGTTCGTAACCCTCTAAGTTCTGTCTTGAGCTTATTGACCTCGGTTCTGGGACGGTACTTCTCGTTCATCAAGTGCTTGAATGCTGACCACGGTAGTGCGTACGCATCATCTTGTCCCACTTGCTCTAGATAGGTATTCCACCATGTTAACGCAGAACCTGTGAAGGTATGCGTAGCGTACTTCACTTTGTCCTCTTCAGTACACTTACTTATGGCAAACACCGATTCAACCTTCTCGGTCCACCGTTTCAATCCGATCGGTCCTTCGGTTCCATCAAATTCCAAAGGTTTGCAGGCAGTGAATTCTTTGTAGGTGCATCCTACACGATTTCCTGTACTGCTAGATCCAAGGTTATTGTTGGTATGTAGCGCAGCCTGTACTGCGGCTATGTTTGAAGCTAGAAAAGTACGGAATTCCTCTTCATTCATATTCACGGTGTGTCGAGTAGTCGGTGCCATTTCCTTCAAAATAGTTAAATGGAACAAGTTAATCATACAGAATATTAAGAGTAGTTAATAGTATTTCGTAGCATAATATGAACTCATTTATAAAAGCTTTTTCTTCATATTAGCGTTTTATAAGTTTAAATTCGGGTAGTACCTACCCGTTAAGTTCATACTTAGTAGCTAATATACAATTCAACTACTACAATTCTATATGAAAAACTGATTATAATAATATTTCGCGTTCAAACTTTTATACAATATTTTACAAACTTACAATACCGCTTATTTTACATAAAGCATGAAATATAGCACACAATAACTTTGATACAAGATAGTTGTGAAGACAATTCTAGCTAGTACACAAGTCGTTCAGCAAAGGCAATAAAGACAAGTAATTCATACGTCCAGAAACAAGTCATGCATTCTGGTTTTACTAGGACTACTTCCCATCCTTGGTCTTGTGCAACATAACCGTTATGGCCGTTGATAAGACAGCGTGTTGTAACGTCATCAAAGGGACGAGGGTTACGTAATGTCCAACAGTCCCGTAATAATCTAAAAACCTCATTTCTTACCCCAATTACCGACTCCGTCACTTGTGGAAACGTTTTGTTTAATAGTTGTAGCCCGATGTTCTTGTTCTCACTTTGGTGAGAAGCGAACATTACTAATCCGTAAGCATAACATGCTTCTTTATGTTGCATGTTAGCCGCTTTTTCTAAATCACGAAGTCCAATATTCGGATATATTGAGTCAAAATAATTTCTTAACCCGTTGCGTAAAATAGCATTTGGGTTCCCCGCAATATATGCGTCAAAGTAAACACATCGTAACTTATGGGTTTCCCAATGTGATATCCCCCATCTTTCAAACGAAAGTCTCTTATAAACCAAGACATTCTTGGAACGTTCTTCGAATGTCTTACAAACTGATCTCGCCTTAAATAGTTGTGCCGAAGAATTCTGGCCGACTCTAGACAAGATTTCATCAATCATGTCTCCGGGTAGGTCTCTTAAAATATTGGGTTGTCTATCCATTTTGTGTTTTTAAACTGTAAAATAGACAAGAGTTAGATTCATAAAAAAAATACTTATTAATACAAGCAATTTTTACATATATCATAAAGCATAAGAACACTATATTCCATATATTACACCACACGAATACAACTATCTTATTCCGACTCGTTCGTTTCTTCTTCTTCGGTTTTGGTTCGTTTTGCCAAGTTTCTAGGGATATATGATGTTCCCCTAATACGAGCCGTCGTTGTCCACATTGGTTTAGAAAAACCTGGTGGTTTAGAGGTTCCCGGGTCATTGTTACAACTTAAGAACTTCGGGGGTTGACGATACATATAAAGTTCATCGGGGTTGGAATTAGATTTCTCTATTTTTATGCCCTTTCCCTTATTATTTTCTTTTGCCTTTTTAAATTCAGTTGGGGTAATTTCTATAACATCATCGGAATTCTCGTCGGAATCCGATTCATCGGAGAATTGGTAATCCTCCCAATATTTTGCTTCCTTGGCGGAAACACCATTGACCATAATTAACTTTGGTCGGTTGGTTGAGGATTTTCTTTTACTTAACCGTTTTATTATTTCCCCCACTGGTTCTATTTCTTCATCCGGTTCCGATTCTTCTTCCGGTTCCGATTCTTCTTCCGGTTCCGACTCTTCTTCCGGTTCCTCTTCGGGAACTTGTGAATCAGTCCACAAATCATTCCAATTTACATTTGACTCTTCATTATTATTAGGTGAGTCAATGGGACTTGTTCTAGAGGTAGACATCTATCACATAATATCAAACACGTTAAGAGATTAATATATCACATAATATTCATATGTTAAAAATATATAGTTTCCAACAAAAAATGTTAAGCAATCATTTTTAAAGAAAACACGGTCGAAGTCCAGACTCACTAATGCATCCTAACAAACTCGATAAGACACACTAATGCAAATTTTCTGGTTCTCTAAGACCAACGCTCGGATACCAACTGAAATGTCCCGTTCTTATTGATTAAAAACGTTCCATATTAATTGATTTCGTTGCGAGGTTTTGACCTCTATATGAGACGTTTTTCAAAGACTGCATTCATTTTTAAACAAACCATAACCTTTATTTCATCAATAAAGGTTTAAAAAGCTTTACGTAGATTATCAAATAATGATAATCTAAAATATCCTGTTTACACACGACCATTACATAATGGTTTACAATACAAATATGTTACAACAAAATAAGTTTCTTGAATGCAGTTTTTACACAATATCATACAAGCATGGACTCCAAATCTTGTCCTTATTTAAGTATGCGACAGCGGAAGCTCTTAATAATCACCTGAGAATAAACATGCTTAAAACGTCAACAAAAATGTTGGTGAGTTATAGGTTTAACCTATATATATCAAATCGTAACAATAGACCACAAGATTTCATATTTCAATACACATCCCATACATAGAGATAAAAATCATTCATATGGTGAACACCTGGTAACCGACAATAACAAGATGCATATATAAGAATATCCCCATCATTCCGGGACACCCTTCGGATATGATATAAATTTCGAAGTACTAAAGCATCCGGTACTTTGGATGGGGTTTGTTAGGCCCAATAGATCTATCTTTAGGATTCGCGTCAATTAGGGTGTCTGTTCCCTAATTCTTAGATTACCAGACTTAATAAAAAGGGGCATATTCGATTTCGATAATTCAACCATAGAATGTAGTTTCACGTACTTGTGTCTATTTTGTAAATCATTTATAAAACCTGCATGTATTCTCATCCCAAAAATATTAGATTTTAAAAGTGGGACTATAACTCACTTTCACAGATTTTTACTTCGTCGGGAAGTAAGACTTGGCCACTGGTTGATTCACGAACCTATAACAATATATACATATATATCAAAATATGTTCAAAATATATTTACAACACTTTTAATATATTTTGATGTTTTAAGTTTATTAAGTCAGCTGTCCTCGTTAGTAACCTACAACTAGTTGTCCACAGTTAGATGTACAGAAATAAATCGATAAATATTATCTTGAATCAATCCACGACCCAGTGTATACGTATCTCAGTATTGATCACAACTCAAACTATATATATTTTGGAATCAACCTCAACCCTGTATAGCTAACTCCAACATTCACATATAGAGTGTCTATGGTTGTTCCGAAATATATATAGATGTGTCGACATGATAGGTCGAAACATTGTATACGTGTCTATGGTATCTCAAGATTACATAATATATAATACAAGTTGATTAAGTTATGGTTGGAATAGATTTGTTACCAATTTTCACGTAGCTAAAATGAGAAAAATTATCCAATCTTATTTTACCCATAACTTCTTCATTTTAAATCCGTTTTGAGTGAATCAAATTGCTATGGTTTCATATTGAACTCTATTTTATGAATCTAAACAAAAAAAGTATAGGTTTCTAGTCGGAAAAATAAGTTACAAGTCGTTTTTGTAAAGGTAGTCATTTCAGTCGAAAGAACGACGTCTAGATGACCATTTTAGAAAACATACTTCCACTTTGAGTTTAACCATAATTTTTGGATATAGTTTCATGTTCATAATAAAAATCATTTTCTCAGAATAACAACTTTTAAATCAAAGTTTATCATAGTTTTTAATTAACTAACCCAAAACAGCCCGCGGTGTTACTACGACGGCGTAAATCCGGTTTTACGGTGTTTTTCGTGTTTCCAGGTTTTAAATCATTAAGTTAGCATATCATATAGATATAGAACATGTGTTTAGTTGATTTTAAAAGTCAAGTTAGAAGGATTAACTTTTGTTTGCGAACAAGTTTAGAATTAACTAAACTATGTTCTAGTGATTACAAGTTTAAACCTTCGAAAAAGATAGCTTTATATGTATGAATCGAATGATGTTATGAACATCATTACTACCTTAAGTTCCTTGGATGAAACTACTGGAAAAGAGAAAAATGGATCTAGCTTCAATGGATCCTTGGATGGCTCAAAGTTCTTGAAGCAAAATCATGACACGAAAACAAGTTCAAGTAAGATCATCACTTGAAATAAGATTGTTATAGTTATAGAAATTGAACCAAAGTTTGAATATGATTATTACCTTGTATTAGAATGATAACCTACTGTAAGAAACAAAGATTTCTTGAGGTTGGATGATCACCTTACAAGATTGGAAGTGAGCTAGCAAACTTGAAAGTATTCTTGATTTTATGAAACTAGAACTTTTGGAATTTATGAAGAACACTTAGAACTTGAAGATAGAACTTGAGAGAGTTCAATTAGATGAAGAAAATTGAAGAATGAAAGTGTTTGTAGGTGTTTTTGGTCGTTGGTGTATGGATTAGATATAAAGGATATGTAATTTTATTTTCATGTAAATAAGTCATGAATGATTACTCATATTTTTGTAATCTTATGAGATATTTCATGCTAGTTGCCAAATGATGGTTCCCACATGTGTTAGGTGACTCACATGGGCTGCTAAGAGCTGATCATTGGAGTGTATATACCAATAGTACATACATCTAAAAGCTGTGTATTGTACGAGTACGAATACGGGTGCATACGAGTAGAATTGTTGATGAAACTGAACGAGAATGTAATTGTAAGCATTTTTGTTAATTAGAAGTATTTTGATAAGTGTATTGAAGTCTTTCAAAAGTGTATAAATACATATTAAAACACTACATGTATATACATTTTAACTGAGTCGTTAAGTCATCATTAGTCGTTACATGTAAGTGTTGTTTTGAAACCTTTAGGTTAACGATCTTGTTAAATGTTGTTAACCCAATGTTTATAATATCAAAAGAGATTTTAAATTATTATATTATCATGATATTATGATATATAATATATCTCAGTATGATGTATATACAGTTAAATGTCGTTACAACGATAATCGTTACATATATGTCTCATTTCGAAATCATTAAGTTAGTAGTCTTATTTTTACATATGTATTTCATTGTTAATACACTTAATAATATATTTACTTATCATTTAACATAATTAACCAAGTGTATCAATATCTTAATATGATTCATATGTACCTAGTAAGACGTTGTTATAACGATAATCGTTATATATATCGTTTTCGAGTTTCTTAAATTAATAGTCTCATTTTTATGTATATAACTCATTGTTAAAATACCTAATGAGATACATACTTATAATAAAAACATGTTAACTATATATATAACCATATATATGTCATCGTATAGTTTTTACAAGTTTTAACGTTCGTGAATCACCGGTCAACTTGGGTGGTCAATTGTCTATATGAAACATATTTCAATTAATCAAGTCTTAACAAGTTTGATTGCTTAACATGTTGGAAACATTTAATCATGTAAATATCAATCTCAATTAATATATATAAACATGGAAAAGTTCGGGTCACTACATGGTATACATTCATGGGATGAATGTGGGGCAAGGTTGCAACCAAGGTTCATAGATATTTGTGGGATACACATATTGGAAGACCCGCTCTCAAGACTTACTAAATGGAGCCTTTGTGGTTGATCACATGTAATCTTGAGTAAAGGTGAATATCATTGTATCCTCTTACCTGAGATACATATTGGGTTTGGATATTTACCAAGTATTGTGCCTTGACTCTTTCCTTCGCTATTCTGAAATATGGTAGTTCATAAGGAAGAGCTCAGGTATAATACAAGGTATATGTTTAGGACGTATGTAGTCAAGATGAAATTTGTCCCTCTTATTCGTTGAGAGTCAGATGTCTAAGGCCTGATAAAGTTAAATCTAAAAGAGAGTGATCACTCTGTATCTCTTGGATTTAACATGACATCTAGGACGAAAGGATATAATGAAAGATTCACCTATTCATATTTGAGATGGGAACTCGAAAGGGATGATGTTATTGAATGGCATAAAGTCATAACATATTGGGGGTGATGGACGGTCGTTAGGTGGTATCCATCACTTGCATTAATTTCTTATGTTTCTCGTGCAAGTGGGAGATTGAAAGTATTTCGTATGCCCGAGAGACATATTAAATTAATGTGGCTAATGTGTTATGATCCAAGTCGGGTCATACCCAATAACAAGCTTACCGACACTTTTATATGTATTTAATCTTAACGATTGGATCGTTAAATAAATATGTGACACTTGGATTTTAGAAAATGGGTTTTCTAAAATATTATCACTTGAGATAAATTATTTGGATAATTTATATTTAATTATTTATAGATTTAAATAATTACATTGTGTTATATTTTATAAATGGTTTTATAAAACATGTAAGTAACTTAATAAAATGCATGGTGTTTTAACTAGTTTTAAAAACAATTCATTTTTTTTAAAAAAACTCCTTGGTGGTGGATGGTTTTAGGACTCCTAGGATGTCCAACACATGCATTTTTTTGTTACTTTTGAGAAATCATTCCCTCATGTGCATGCTAGTTTCATATAACCAAGATTTTGACTCAAGACTTGGACTTAGAACCAAAAATACTCTCTCATTCTTCACTTGAAGATGCTGGCTGAATTTGGTGATTGAAAAAGAGAGGTTCTTGAGCTTGGTGTTCTAGCAAATAAGTGTCCTAAATCCTAACTAAATCATAGGTGGTGTTGGTGCATCAAAAGCTTGGGGTATTTTCACACTTGAGGCTTCAAGTTAGAGGCTTTCATTCATCATCTTCATCTTCATCTTGCTCATCCAAAACAGCCCTCAATTAATCTTGAGGAGGTATATCTTTCTTCCTTTGTTGTTATATGTAAGCATATATTCATGACTTGATATTTACATGGGATTCAACTTGTTTTCTTAATAATCATGCTTCCGCTTGCTTTAACTTTCATAAAATTGGTTTTGTGATTATGTTAACATTAAGAACTTGTTGAAATGTTGAATTCCATCAGATTTAACATGACATCTAGGACAAAAGGAAATAATGAAAGATTCACCTATTCACATTCGAGAGGGGAACTCGAAAGGGATGATGTTATTGAATGGTACTAAGTCATAACATATTGGGGGTGATGAACGGTCATTAGGTGGTATCCATCACTTGCATTAATTTCTTATGTTTCTCGTGCAAGTGGGAGATTGAAGGTATTTCGTATGCCCGAGAGACATATTAAATTAATGTGGCTAATATGTTTTGATCCAAGTCGGGTCATACCCAATAACAAGCTTACCGACACTTTTATATGTATTTAATCTTAACGATTGGATCGTTAAATAAATACGTGACACTTGGATTTTAGAAAATGGGTTTTCTAAAATATTATCACTTGAGATAAATTATTTGGATAATTTATATTTAATTATTTATAGATTTAAATAATTACATTGTTTTATATTTTATAAATGGTTTTATAAAACATGCAAGTAACTTAATAAAATGCATGGTGTTTTAACTAGTTTTAAAAACAATTCATTTTTTTTTTAAAAACTCCTTGGTGGTGGATGGTTTTAGGACTCCTAGGATGTCCAACACATGCATTTTTTTGTTACTTTTGAGAACACATTCCCTCATGTGCATGCTAGTTTCATATAACCAAGATTTTGACTCAAGATTTGGACTTAGAACCAAAAATACTCTCTCATTCTTCACTTGAAGATGCTGGCTGAATTTGGTGATTGAAAAATAGAGGTTCTTGAGCTTGGTGTTCTAGCAAATAAGTGTCCTAAATCCTAACTAAATCATAGGTGGTGTTGGTGCATCAAAAGCTTGGGGTATTTTCACACTTGAGGCTTCAAGTTAGAGGCTTTCATTCATCATCTTCATCTTCATCTTGCTCATCCAAAACAGCCCTCAATTAATCTTGAGGAGGTATATCTTTCTTCCTTTGTTGTTATATGTAAGCATATATTCATGACTTGATATTTACATGGGATTCAACTTGTTTTCTTAATAATCATGCTTCCGCTTGCTTTAACTTTCATAAAATTGGTTTTGTGATTATGTTAACATTAAGAACTTGTTGAAATGTTGAATTCTATCAGATTTTACATGACATCTAGGACAAAAGGAAATAATGAAAGATTCACCTATTCACATTCGAGAGGGGAACTCGAAAGGGATGATGTTATTGAATGGTACTAAGTCATAACATATTGGGGGTGATGAACGGTCATTAGGTGGTATCCATCACTTGCATTAATTTCTTATGTTTCTCGTGCAAGTGGGAGATTGAAGGTATTTCGTATGCCCGAGAGACATATTAAATTAATGTGGCTAATATGTTTTGATCCAAGTCGGGTCATACCCAATAACAAGCTTATCAACACCTTATACGTATTTAATCTTAACGATTGGATCATTGATTAAATACGCGACACTTGAACTTTAAGAAAAACGGTTTTCTGAAATATTACTTGATGTGTACATATATATAAATTATGGAATAATTTATATATTATGGATTTAATTATTTATGGGTTAAATAATTAATATATTTATGTTACATTTTATATAATTTGGTTTTATATAAAATGTATGTATGTATATATATATATATATATATATATATATATATATATATATATATATATATATATATATATATATATATATATATATATATATATATATATATATATATATATATATATCTATATTTGATGGTTTTATAAAAACTAATTCTTTATAAAACTAATTTTTTTTATAAACATATTGGAAGTGGCATTGGGAGTCAAGTGCACATGCTAGAGATTCCTTTCTTTAGTTGGCCATGCTTTTGCATCATTCTATAAACATGTTCCTTGACTCAAAGTCACTAACACACATGCATACACATCAAATACACTTCAAAAACTGCACCATTTTTTTTGCAGCTGCTGTTTTTGACCGTAGGCCTTTGAGGACTCAAAGGTGGGTTCCAAACTTGTTGTGTAAGCTAAAATCAAGTGTGTAATTAAATCCTAACTAAAGTACTAGGTGTTGGTGTCAAGCTTGGGGTATAACAACTTGAGGTTTCATCCATTTGAAGCTACATTCATCATCATTCCTTCTAGTTGCTGCTGACCAGAATTTTGGGTGCAAAAGGAAAGGGTTTTAAGCTCGGTTTTAAGACGATTAAGTGTCTTAAATCTAAACTCAATTAAGGGAAGTGTTGGTGTAACAAAAGCTTGGAGTTTTTCATCCTCACCTTCATCCTTCTTGTACCAAATCAGCCCTCAAAAAGCTTAAGGAGGTATAACCTCTAAACATCCTTTTATTTTGTAAGCATATTTCATAACTTGATCCTACTTGGGATTTGACATTAATTGATTAAAGATTAACAAGTTTAAATTGATAATTACATGCTTCCGCTTTGTTTTAATTCTTAAATGGTTTTAAGATCTTTTGAAACTTGTTAAATCCTAACAAAAAGATATGAAAGTGAGTATATATATAAATTGTTATAATATTATTAATATTATTAATATTATTATAATAGCATTATCATTAGTATCGTTTAACATTTTTGCTATTACTAGTAAAAATCATCATTTTTATTAAAATTATTAATATTATTATTATTATAAATAAAAAATAATAATAATAATAATAATACAATTTATTATGGTTGACATTAATAATAGTATTTTTTTCTATTATTATTATTAGTATTTTTGTTATCATTAAATATTAATAGTATTATTATTAATATATTTATTATTTATAAATTATTAATATTTAATATTAAATATAATAAAAACAGATAAAGGTGTACAATCAATTAAATGTCTATATCTGTATTTTTCAACCTACTCGTGAACTTTTGTCTGCTCCATTCCCTCATCACCAATCCATAATCAATTATATATGAGATCATTCCAATTCATTCATGATATAATTCAAAACACGAATCCTCAATTTACTCATAACTTAACTGATCACAGTCTTTTATTAAAAAAAATCAAATAATAAATTAAACCTCGAGCATTATCCATCTCAATTATTAAAATCATCAATTCATGAATCTAAACACAAATCGTTACATCAACAGTTTCAATGAAATTGGAATCGTGTTCTTCATTATTAGAAACTTCAAATCGTTTTGACCTCTGGAACGATTCAGAATGATTTAGAAAAAATTCTAATAATGCAGATGTATTCTAAATGTTATCGTGGAGCTATCTGCACGTTTACAATTCCTAATTCAACGAATTGAATCTAAATTCGAAAAGTCAAAGATTGTTCTTTGTCGGTCAACGAATCAATTGAAGGGATTCTGTAAATTTCAGGATCAAACACTGATCAAAGAGTGTTTGTTGGATACTATGGAACACATTTCATGCAGGATTCATGACCTGAGATTGATTGATTTCCTTTTTTTGAATTTTTTCAGTTCATCCTTGTTACCGAAGCTGTTCTTCAGTAATTATTAAAATTTTGATGTTTATGTCCATGAATTCGAGCATATATTCTTCATCGCTGCTATTGGAAATACTTGTGATCGATTTCAAATCCTAATTTAAATGAGTAAACTGATTTGATTATGATATATTACTGGTTTTCGAGTGATTAAACAAGAAGGAAAAGTAACATAAATTATTACGGTTATAAATATTATGCTGGAGTATAAATCAGAAAAGTATCAACAGAGCATTGGTTAAGGGTGTCAGCGGGTTTGCGAGAGGTCTCGGGTTCGAGTCTGGTTCATGACATAATTTTTTTTTAAAAAGCCTTGGAAGGTAGTTTTCTATATCAAAACTATTATTATTATTGTTATTATTATTATTATTCTTATATAAGTATTATTATTATTAGTATCATTATTAGTATTAGGACTAGTAATATAAGTATTATTAAATATCATTATTATTACTACAATTATTATTGTTATGATAAAATGATAATAACTCTATTAGGAATTGATTAAGTATAAATGTAATATTATGAACGAGATTGTGATATTATAAGATTATAAGCATTATGAATTGGTTACCAATATAATTAAGACTATGTATCAGATTATAAAATATTATAAAACGTTTAAGATTTAGAACATGAATATGGTTATGATATAAAAATAATTATAGTTATGAACTTTTTAACAGAGTATTATAATTATTAACATAAGTATAATCATTAATCATATCATTTTAATTATTAATATCCTTATATGTATTGTTATTATTATAATTTTTATCATTTAGATCATTAATATTATGATGAAAATAATAAAAGCTACTATTAGTTATATTAATGTTAGTACTAGTGTCATTTTTTTTAATTATTATTATTATTAAGCATTATGATAAAAAAATTTGCATGATTATAAATACAAGTATGAATATTATTATTATTATCACTAATAGTTGTGTTATTATTATTACTAGTGGCAAAGCCCGTGCGTTGCACGATTTGTCTTAAGCTTCAATATAATCTTCATGTTTCTAATTGTTAAATGTTGGAGATAGAAAACTTTAGGTTGCACAATCCGGTATGTTAAGATTCATTTATAAAGAGCTGTTAAATTCATGTCGTTTATGTGTAAAGTGAACCTAATATCAATTTAAAAAGCAACACACAAAAAGTTAAACATAATAAGTAGAAAACGCATGGGCTTAATACTATGTTATGGCAAAAGTATTCATGAATACATTAAATCAAGGGTATTTAACTTTTCATAATGGTTTCTAATACACGCCGGCATGCCCCCTATAACATTTCATAATGGTTTCTAACACATGCCCATTGTCATACTTATGCTGAAATTATAATATGACTTTAATCCATAAGGTTGCTATTTTTCATTTCAGAAAGAGTATTTCATATATTTGAATGATGCTTAGTATTACGCTATGTGCATACTGACTTGAAAATAAAAAGTAAATACAACTCTCATTGATCAAGTCAAATTCATATTCTAAATCTACAACTTCTAGTAGAACATGCTATATCATCCATCTACGCAACAATAAAAAACTATCCTGAATGATATTAGTATTTACTTAACAGACTTAATAGATATGGAGTATCAGTTATTCATAATCTTAATTCATAATCTGTATTTCATTATCGTGCTAAACAAATATCACATGAGGGTTGAGGCTATATCTTGAAACGTGAATAAAGGTTGTGAAGTTTAACCCACAAACAAAGCCAAATAGCAGATGTCATAGTATATTGTCATTGTAAATGTAACAATGAACAAATACAACTTACTTTACACCCATCTAACAAAGCTTAACATCCACATTACACGACATGTAAAATTGATAAATACATAAAATAAAAAACATACCTGGTGGATATTACTATGCTTGGAATCTACGTCAACAGTATCATTTGTAATAACTTTAAACTCTGGTATAAGGATATTCATGATCTTAATGTTTCTAATATGATGTGAAAAAAAATTCGAAGGAGTACAATGAGCATTATATATAGTAACTTTTAACAATTAAAATAAACAAAACACATAATAATTATATGGTACCATGATACACATGAATATACTGAGAAGGATATCAAATATTTCAAATTGGTCAATGAGGTCAGTTAAATATTCATGGAATTCGCCATTACCAGGTCAGCGGCTGTACATACCTTCAACAGTGAAAATTAACATCGACATGGTAATTGCTTAATAATCAGCAAGATCAATAAGACGAACATTACGGAGAAAACTGTCTTATAACCATTTAAACACAAAAATATCTAAAGGAACTCACCTTTTGATGATAGAATTAGTAGACCACTGTTGTAAACCTGCAAATTATCAACTATAGATGCCGACATATTTGTAGATGAAGAAAAATCAAATAGAATAAATGATTCAAAATATTCATTGGAAGTGTAAGTAGTTTAGATAAATAAAAGGGGAAAAATCGAGATACATCCGTTAATTGTGAAACCATTACTCTTATGGGATGGGATGGTAGTATTCGTGATCAAAAAGTTAAGAATTTCAGTTTCTCATTCTTTTATGAGAGGTTCATTAATGACATGACTATCTAAATTCTGAAACATTAGTACATTCATTAACATTACTACCTTTGGCATTTCATTTATCTTTCTTAGTTAACAATTTTTTTTTACTGTTATTACCTTTACCATAAATAAATATACTAATAATAATTTTATAATTATAATATAATAATATAATTTATCGAAACGTAAATCACATTTACTATTCTCATTTTTCATCCAGGAACTCAACTTTTATATTCCACACATTTAGTATCCTCATTTACTATCTAGGAACTCAATTTTTATATAGAAAACTCAACTTTTATATTCCACACATTTACTATCCTTATTTACTATCCAGGAATTCAATTTTTATATAAAAAAAGGAAGGGTAAATACAAATGAGTTAATGATGAATTTTTCTACATACGGTAAATAATATAAAAGAAGGGTAATTCTGATGGAGTTAACGATATTTATTAAGGCCTAATTAATTTTTCAGGACTCAATTTTTATATATATATATATAGATAGATGATTAGGATTATTATTATTAATATTATTATTATGAAAATAATACGAGTTATTATTATTTTCATTAATATTAGTATTAATATCACTT